>NC_142808.1:67566482-67720012 GCF_049724085.1 Artemia sp. Qi Xiang Cuo | reverse complement strand
AGCTATATCACCTAACATTACATTTTTACTTACTTAAGTTTCTCTCAGCTCCTTTCTCGTGATGAAAATTTTCAAACTGAAGGAATGTACCCTGGGTGTTTGACATCTTGGCTTTAGTTTTGATTTCAGACCATCAACAATCGAAAGGTTTCATTTTGTTAACTATTCAATGAGCTTTTTGTGCGACGTTCGGAAGCCGGTAGTAAGATAATATGAAAAAGGTGACAGATTGTTCCTTTATCTTGACCGTGCCAATACAAAATCAGGTCAAAAATACCATTTATAGGTGAAATAATTTTGAAGGCCTTACCAGAAAGTTGTCTTCGGAGACGACCAATCAACCCCGGAAAATAAATACAGAGCTTAAAAAATAAGTAGACATAAGTCTTAGCACTCATTTGGTGATGAATGACATTTTTTTTATGAAAGTAATTTGTTTTAAGTAATAATTTTGGAAAATGTGTCCACTTTATGTCCCAAATGTGTCCATTTTTTGCCCTATTTTGTTATTATGTTCATGCACATGGAAATATATTTTTTAGACATAAAACATGTCCAGTTGGCAGCCCAGTGCACGAACCAGCTGCACTATTAATCTCACTATTATCTAAGTGAATCTAGATATAAATGTAGTAGTTTAAAAATTTTTACTAATTGCTAATAGTAATTTTGTTCCTTTATATTTTGTAAAAGAAAAAAAAGACCTTTTTGGGAGGAAGCTTGGGCCCCACAGAAAATTTAGGGTGGGCAATGGCCCACCCCTGCCCCCCCCCCCCAAATGGCGCCCCTGAACTAAAGAAGAAGATTTGGTTCCCAATTCTTTAAAAATTATCGTAATGTTCTTATTTAGTTCTTTGGGCAATAATTTTGCCTTGGACCATTTCCCTTACCATCTTCACATGTAATATTTAATCGGAAAAAAGAAAGCGAGACAAATAGAAAAAACTTTGAATAGATATTCTGGCAACAAGCCCCAGTGTGAAATTTACCCTGGAAAGGCCCCTCCCCGGAAACTTCCTTCACTAAAGAAAAATTATTTCAGTGAGTAATCTTCAAATTTTAATCAGACGACTTTAGGGAAATAAGGGGCGTTCTAATTTCCGTTCGAATGAGCTTTCTCCCGATCTTCCAGGGCCATTGGTACGATACGATCCCCCCTGGAAAAAAACACGCATCTGTGATCTTTCTTCTGGCAAAAAATACAAAACATCACATTTCTGCAGATGGGAACTCGAAACCTCTACAGTAGGGTTTTCTAACACGCTGAATCAGATGGTGTGACTTCTATAAGCTTTCGTGGCTTTTAGAGGTGTTACCTTCCTTTTTGTAAAATAAGGTAAAATTTTCTCAGGCTTGTAGCTTTTGATTGGTAACACTAATATTAATAAATCTTATTGATTAGGAATCATCATAATGAACCGATTCTTTTGATTCATCTATTGACATCAAAATTTCGTTTTAAATTTAATTTTTTATTAAAAATATTTAAAAAAAATATGATTTGTAGCTATTTTAATTGTTTTTTTTATGAGTTTTGTAAACACTGAAACTTTTCTATACATCAATTTGTTGTAACTTCAGTTCAGGTATTTTCGTGTCTGATAAAAGCAGTTTCGACCATGTTGACCTTTGTTCTGTTTTGTACCCTATTGTAGAGATAAGTCATGAAATGTTACTCTTTATTCAGCAATGGTGCATAGTAAGTTTAAGACCCTACTCTTTTAAGGGCAAGGTAGAAATCTTTCTGAGCCCCCTTTTCATCCTGATCATTTAACTTTATCTCCAGTCATTTCCCCCTCCCAGTCCAATGTTGGACAATAAAATACTACTACTAACAACTCACCGCACTATCAAGCCCCCTGAGGCCCACACAGCTATGCCCGCTCCTCCATCCCGATCTATTCAAAATCTCAATTTTTACACCCTTCCATAAAGTTCCCAATTCCTTTAAATTTCTCTTTATGACATATTTCCATCCAAACCGCAAGGCAATATGCCTAGAAATTTCTCTATGTCCACAGAATCTTCTCTTGTCCCGTCATCACACCCTCACACACCATTTTACTCCAATCAACCCTCCCCAACACCCTCTTGCTTGTTCTTCTCCCAAAAGCATTCCCCTTGCAACTTTAATTATGTCAATGAAGTAGCCAACTAGTTTGCGCATTCATCCCTTGCCCGCATTCATATTTGTCAAAATAGATATTTCCTTGCCCAGATACGCTCTGTTCTACTTCCCTTTTCTCGTACCATCTTGCCCCCCTTTCCATTAAACCACCAACTTTTAAATCTTCTTACCCTATCCCCATGAGCCCTTGCTACCGTGTCACTGCGACTCAAGTACCTGCAATTGGAACTTATCCTGCCATAAACACTAAATGTTCTACCCCGAAGTCAACTGGAAAAAAATATCAGCTTCCTTCTCACTCTTCATCTCTGTCCTAGCCCTTTCCCACTTGTCAACACCGTATATGATTTCACCCCTAAATCTACCTTTCTGAGGTACCAGCTAGTAAAATTAAACCCCTTCTTAAGAATTACTCATATCTATTGACGCCAGGTTTCTCAAATCGCTTTTGATTTCATAGTTTTTTAGTTACTAACGCCAAAAGTTTACAAAACTCGAGGTGTTATGAGAATTAAATCAAGTAGATATTATAGCAGGAACAAAAGTACAGGCAGATGCCCTCATCACCCCGCCGAGAGATTATCAAGTCGGAAATAAGGTGGTAATGTCTAGTTTTTTTTAATAAAAGTTATCTTTACCCCAATATTATTTCTGTCCTTAGTTTATCGGAGTATTATTAAATCCTTTGGCTAACTATTAAGCTGTAAGTAATCCGTCATCCCTTTAGTATCATTGCAATAACTATCTTCTATTACTATCCGATTCAAAATATTGATGCATAGATTCATATAGGGATTGTAATTAAGTTTATATTTTGTAATTTCTAAGTATCTCAATGTCAAATCGTTTTCAGTTGGTAATGTCAAAATGTATAAAAAGACTTAGGAAGTGTTCCAGAGATAAACCCTACATTAATGAACCCATCAAAACACTAATTAGAAATTAATTAAATATTTTCTGGATGAAGAATGATAAACTGGATAAAGCTACAATGTCAAAATATTAAAAGAGAAACTATTCCTTTAAACATCTAAATATTCATCTTAAAAAGAGTAAATTAGAGGAAAATTAAGAGAAAAAATATATTTACTTCTTAAAAAGAAGAACAAATGTGTATTTTGATACAAAAAATAAAACAAAGAATCTATTTATTTATTTTAAACACAGTTAAAGATTCTTCATTAAACAGACACTAAAGGCATTTAGTGAATTTAGAGAAGAGAGCATGAAGTATAAATTAATATTTCGTGCCCTAAGAGCTGTTCAATCGTATTTGTTTTGCTGATTGCCTTTAAAGCAGTGCAAGTCTTCAGTAGGATCGTTCAGACAACATGACCATTTGACATTTGCATTTTTATTGATTAAGCACATAAATAATCATAACCAATGATTTAGCATAGAATTCCGAGCTGAATATACTAGAACAAATAATCTTATAATGGCTAATATTTTGAGTCCTTGTTCATACAGATTGCCTTCCGAAAACAAGGTCAAATCAATAGTATCAGCCAAAACAATTTTTAAGTAACAATCTGTGAAAACATATTTTTTCATGGATACTCCTTCAGCTAAAAGCACAATGTATCAACCATTTACATATACAAAATAAACTAGCCCCCCTTCCTCTTGTCAAAAATACAAATACAAACATTAAATCTTATTAATTGAATAATTTTTGTGTGCTATTCACTCCTCCTATCTAACAAAAAATCCTCCAATAGTTTCATAAGCTCAAAAATCTGACAAATCTGGCATATCCAATCTAAAAACTTAAACAATCTAAGGTCAAGCTACCATTAGAACCAGGAAAGCTTCATCATCAAAAATGAAAAGCCGTACTCCTAAAAGTCCCCAGTTTACAATGTCCTGAAATATTCTAGAAAGTTAACAGGAGACATTTTCAATTTTAGGAGTCATTAAAGAGTTTAGCAAGTTAAGCTACACCTCACTGTCAAATTGTAAATCATTTTAAACTTTTAAAATATACTAAAAACAACAGTGGCAGAATACAAATTCATCAATTGGGCTTATTTAGGGATACCAACTACTTCTCATTTCATAATTCATTAGTTAAGAGGAGGTGTAACTATGCTTCAAAGGAAAGAAATGATAGGCTATAAATTCCAAAATCTACATTCCTATTTGCGAGAATAGGTGAAAATTATTGAAATGTTAAGTTTTTATGGTTGTATAATCTGCAGTTAAAGGTGGCAAAAAAAAACAATGATGTCAGGCTTAGTTAAGTATTGTAGAAATCAAAGTTAAAATTTACTGATTTTTAAACAATATCTGGTTTCATTTGTGTCCAAATAGCTTTTTTTTCATATGAAAAACATAGGAACTTTTGTTTTCATAAAAATATTATCATTATCACTTCTACTTATCCTCACAACAGTCAAAGCATGAGACCTTTGCAAAAAAATACACAACTTACCAGTCTCACAACAATAGCATCCAAAACGGTGACAATATCAGCGATTTATATGATGACACAAGCTCTTAATAATTTGTCAACCAAACTTAATGCACCTTAAAAATCAAAATCCAAGCACAAAACACATCCAGACAAACTTCAAAGATCACATGTTACAATGAGAAATCGAAACAAAACTCTCTCAAAAGTGGGCACCCTGCACGGAATACTTTCAAACAAAGTAGATATACAAATCATATAGTTATTCAAAGAGTACTACATTGCAACTTTTGTTTCATGTCACATTTCTTCTGTGTTTTTTTCTTTAATCCGTAATTCAGTCAGAAACCATCAGGATTGACATTTAAGATACACAATATTATCTGGTTTAGACAAAAAAACTAAATCTGATTCTCAGTTGGAAAATAAGGTCCTAATTATAACCCCAACTCTGGCTGTATTTTCGTTTGATCATTCATGTCTGAAGGAATGAAGGGAAGATTCCTATTACAAAGTATTGTTTGTTTTTAACATTTGAGAATTAGAGTCTAGAAATTATACTTGCATGTTTTGACTTAAAAAAAACACAAAAAAAAAACTGTATTATCCCCTTTTATTGTGAAGGTTAGAGAAATATGTATATAAATATAAAGTTTAATTTTTGTATTTTTTAAATTAAGATAACTAGATAAGAAAAAGAATGGGAAATGTTTTCTTTCCATATTGTTATCAGAAAAATAATTAGAAAACTTACCATTCTTCTTAATATCAGAAGCTTCTGATAGAGTAACATTTTATGACATATTTGGAATTAGATGTGAGTCAATTACAGATTCATCCAATGCACTTAAATTATCTTATAAGATGTAGAATACCACTAACAACACTTGGAATTAGTCCTCTCTTTTACACAGGAGATCAAAAAACCTCTAGAAATTAGTCAATCTATAATAACCGACGCTGTAAACTGTAAAGCAAAAATTTTATTAATAAAAAAAAAGGACGAAGTTCACAAAGTTCAACAGTCCAAATCATTAGAATAATATTCGTTTTTTACTTTGTATTATTAAAGAGAGGTGAAAATAATGTTTTATAAAATGTATTTGAAAAAATCTAACTGTATTTCTATATTGAAAGTACCAAATAACTTTTAAATTAAAATTGTAGAATAATAGCTCTTTACAGCTTGGAAACTTTTTAGCACTAGAAGATTGACAGTTAAAGAATAAAATATAGTCTAAACTAGGGTCCAACATGATGTTTTGTAGCTCATATCTCTATAATATCCTTTCTCAAAATCCAAGCAAAATAAACAAGAGAAAAATTATATGATGAAAGAGGTGACCTCTTCTACACCCTACCAGTTCATGGTCCCTTGGTGTCACCCAAGGGCCCAAACTAGGCCAAACACTGTTTAACCTCTACATAAATGACGCTCCTGTGGTGGTCAAGAATGGCTTGGAACTGTATACAGACAATTCCAAACTCTTTGGTCTAGCAGCCTCTACAGAAAATTTCTCTTCTCTGCAAGAAAATCTAAACAACCTCTGTCTGTGGGCAACTGCCTGGACACTTGAGTTCACCCCATACACATACAAAGTCCTTAATCTTTGTCCAAACAATCCCAACCATAGTTACCACATGATTGAATCTGCATGTGCCAATATACCCATTCAGAGTGCCGAGGAAGAGCGTGATCTTGGGGTATTAATTGACAATAAGCTTAATTTCATAGTCACTGTTGTAACCAACCAGCTAAGGCAAACAAGATTCTTGATTTGATCAAGCGTTCAGTATCAAGTAGCCAACAAAAGGTTATCAAGAAGCTTTACACAGCCCTTGTTTGTCCCCATCTTGAGTTTGGCATGTTGGTTACCAACCTGCACTTTAAGTGTGACATAGAGAAACTTGAGAAGGTCCAGCGTGGAGCAACCAAGCTGCCAAAAAACAAATCTCCTAAAAGGAACAACTAGAAAAGCTTGACCTGCCTACCCAAATGTACCGTAAAAAGAGAGTAGATGTCATACTTGCATTTAAGATGATGACCACTGGCACCATCAAGCCTGTTTTTGATCACAGTGAATGCACCAGAACACAAAGAAATTTCATAAAACTGCTTCCAACATTTAGGAGAAAGCGTGAGAAGTTTAATTTCTTCACTAATTGCGTTTGTCAGTGAAATTCACTCAGTAAATCTACCATGTTGACCAGATCAGTTGATAGCTTTTGAAGGATGGTGTTGACTGTGATTGGAGCAGCAAATCATTGAAGATGCAGTGGGATGAACAAGTATCATTAAGCAGGGTCTTTTAGGTTCCTCCTCCCCCTTTAGCCCCCAAATATGTCCAGCTGCCAATAATCTAGTGACACCCAACAAGGAAACCAAACTGTCCTGTATGTATGAAAATACTGATGATATGCTAATGAACTATGATATAAAATTGTGTTAACTGCCCTGTTGTAACGTTATAAATTGTGTTAACTGTCCTGCATATATGTAAATAGTGATGATCCACTCATGAACTGTGACATGAAGATCATCAAGTCAGCGTTACCTGGCAACATCTACAGGTTCTTTAACCTTAGTTGCTAGAAGATGCAATTTAAGGTTAAAGGTAAGTCTTACCAATGTATTTTTTGTTGTCTAAAACTCTTAAATTGAGGGTTACAGTTTGTAATATGGAGTAATTTCCAGCACTTGACCAGGTACATTGTGAACTAATAACTTGATTTGTCGATTCATATGCTTTTAATATATACAAATTACTTTCTTTTTAAGCAATCTTTTTAGATGTAATTGTTCCACATTATAAAAACAGAGAAAAGGTTTACTGCTGCAGAAAAAAGCTTACTTAGATTGAACAACAATTGTGCGCAAAGAGTA
The DNA here is from genome assembly GCF_049724085.1 of Artemia sp. Qi Xiang Cuo. NCBI lineage: Eukaryota > Metazoa > Arthropoda > Branchiopoda > Anostraca > Artemiidae > Artemia > Artemia sp. Qi Xiang Cuo. Next base: position 67,712,587 of record NC_142808.1, on the reverse strand, counting down.
ATTGCAACTAGTTGGGGCAATAATTGTCTCTGACCCTTGATCAGGTTTCTCACAAAGCAGAGTAAAAAAAAAGGGGACAAAGTTTGACTTATAAAGTAGTGATGCCAGGGTTGTATCAAATGAAACAAGGAGACCTCTGTTACACCTTCAAAAGACTGGTAGACAACAGATCATCATTGTTTATTTAATTAAAGATAATATCGGAGCTCTATTATTATCATTCAATGAGATGGGATCTGAGAATTGCCTCGAACAGATGTGAGCAAGTGCTACTCCATATTGCATTAAGCATTGGAAAATCTAGGTCTAAGTAATTGATCATAAAACTGTTACAAGCAGTTATGAAAGATCCCATAGATTAGTAATAAATACTTACTCATTTCATTCCTACGATTGAGTTGCTTAACTCTATCTCCCCGTCTGATAGACAAATATAGACTGCTCTAAATATTCAAACCATATTTTTCAACAGTGCAAATTTTTTTGTCTCCATTGTTTTACACCAAATGATAATCCATTAACAAGCATAAATGAGTCATATTAACTAAATAAATAAAATAAATATTTATAAATCACTGTATTTATCCATCAGAGGGGGGAGAGAATATTAAGTTAAGTAAAATTTTTTCCTTTCCGTTTCTTTCCGTTTCTTTTCCGTTTCTTTTCCTTTCCGTTTCATTCCATTAAATTTCAGATTTCTTGACTTCGAAGTTATTTAGTTGAGTTTCTCTCAATGGAGAAGGATATAATACAAAGACTTAGTTGTTTAAAAAATTTCAAGGCTCTAAAATTTTCCTCTTTTTCTAAGTACTGTCCCTCATGCTTGTATGTCGTTTAACTGTAGACTATCAAATGAAAAGCCAAAATCTTTTAGCGATGCTAAAAAAAACTGAACATCCAAAATAAACTTATGATTCTATCTGTTAAAAATAGAAAGTTCCTCAACTTCAAGAGCCCATTGACAAAAAAAAATTGGCTTTTTACTTGATCCCTATAAAAGTATGCAAACTTGGCAGCTCCAAACTTCTAAATATGCTAATTAGAATGTAGAGTGAGAAGTGTCCCACTCTGAAATCATTACCTTGATTACTAATAGATTTGGAGCCCATTTCCTGAGACTCAGATTCAAATTTACATGGTGCCGAAATGCAGGGACAAGTGTTCATTGGACTCTCTTCAAGTTCGGGCAGAATAAATGGGGCTGAACGCTGCTTCTCAATGTCACTTGGTAAAGCCTCATCAATGTCTAAAAATATGAAATTAAAAGGGATATACAACAATTTCGACAAAAAATGTATATACATTTGACAAAAACAGTATTCAGTAAATATAAGCAAAGGTGTAGTTCCAAAAAATAAATTATTTAAATAGAACACCTTGTTCTTAATTAAATAGAAAATTTTATGTAGAGAGATCCCCCAAACTAGAAAAAAGAGGCTCCGGAGCCATGTGTGGCTCGTTAGTCTTTTAAGTGCGAGTCTGGCACAAACATCCAGGGAAGGCGCAATAAAATTTCAATTAAAAAAAGAACTTGGTAAGAAAAAGTTGTATTTTAATTTGATAAATTCATTTCTTCTATAAATCGAGAACATGTATAATTTTTTTTGTTTAAGCTAAAAGATTTTAAGAACAAAAGAATATATTTTGAAAAGAATTAAAGTTACCATTATCATCCACCATTATTGTTCCAATATAAACAGAGAGCATATTGAAGATCTCAAACTGGTGCCGGCTTAATAAATAGCAACTGACAAGTATTGTGACATAAATGATAAAGCACAATTTTCACTTTTTGTAAGATATATGTTTCATTCAGGGCCTAAATAAGAACTTTTAGAATTAGTACCGCTCAAAGCTCAGACCCATGAGAGGGTATCACAAATACTGTAATCGAATGTATAGATAAGCATGATACTCCCCTCGATAAAAATTGGGCTGGCTTCAACAGATGGTGCCAAAAGTATGACCTAAGTAAGAAAAAGGGTTTGTTGCTATTGTAAAAGAAAATTAATCACGATATACGTGTTTACCATTTTATCATTCATCAAAGCGCATCAAGCCCCTCGTTCACAAGATTTTCTGGAAGAAAATTTATAAATCTATGGAATTTGCGATTAGCAGTTAAAACATCTGAGACATTGAAGTTTTATTCCCAAGTAAAAGAGATATTTGGATTTGAACACTATTTTAAACTAGGATTGCCAGCGGAGGCATTATGGACTTGGTTTCGGATCCGAGCGAATTGCCTGCCACAAAAAATAGAAAAAGATTATTTCAAAGAAAAAGAATGACCCCAGATGAAGACGCGGATTACTCTTGCCCCAAATGTAGCCTAGTTATTGATGATGTGGCCCATATTCTCGCTGAGTACCAGCAACTTTCTCTTGTAAGGGGAATGTATTTGGAGGGTGGTAACTTGGAGTTCCCGGGGATCCTGCAGACGACTGTAAAATGGACAATCAGGCTCTTATGCAAACATGTAAATGAAGCGTTGACATCAATGAGCGAAACTTGATAAATTTTTTTTGCTGGGGGGGGGGTTAGGTATTTATGTTGTTTTTTTTGTGGAGTATATTTAAGAATACTGTGCTGTATGGCCTATTTTTTGGCTTATAATAAATTATTATTATTACAATTATAAACTCTATTTTAGCTAATGTTCATAATCATCGCCAATTCAAATAAATTTATTTGAAATGGAGAGTGAGTACCTTGATCTTTTGTTTCATAACGAAGTACGTTGGTTATGAAGACGGGACGTTTTAAAAATTTTCGCGTCCCTTTTTTCAAGAAATTAATGGATTTATCTTTGAGAAGGGCGTTCCAGAACTAACAGAGGATCAGTGGGTAAAAAGGTTTTATGTCATGGTAGATGTTACATTTCATCTAGATCAGCTTAATCGTAAACTATAGGGGAAGGAAAACTTTTTTTTTTCGAAGTTAGAAGAAGCAATAACATTAAAAAAAAAATATCAATTTTTTCTTTGAATGACCTGGAGAAGAAAGACATGAGCAGTTTCAACACTTTGAATAGTATTCCTGACTCTTACAATTAGCTGAAAAAGCTCGTGTTTGCTGCTCTTTCCCTTTTCGGGTCTGCATGTATATGCGAAAAATTCTTTTATAAGCATGATCATTATCAAGAGTAAACTGAGAGGTCAATGAGAACTTGGAACCATAACAAAATTAAAAACAACAAAATACAACCCTGACTGACTTAAATCTTACAAGGAGATGCAAGTATATTATTCCGATTAACAAACATTTAACAAGTACGTATCAAATTTAGTTTTATTTAGTTTACTACTTATTTAGTAAAAAAAGTGGTAATGTGTATTATCTGATACACACCCGAGAACAAACCTGTTTTATATGTTTGTATTAAGATACATCTATCTTACGCTCAGTGGAAAACAAGTGACGGGTAACAGAATATATAGTACTTAAATAATTTGGGCTATATATTTGCACACTAGGGGGTGGGAACATGGGCGTAGGAAGGGAGAGGCAGGGGGACAGCTGCCCCTCCCCTAGACCTTCAAATTTACATTAGATATGGCTGAAAAGCAGATGGTTTTAAAAGCAGTTGATAAAAGGCCCTCCATCCCACTATCGACTGCCCCCCCCCTAGACAATATGCTGCCTACGCCCAAGGGTGGGAGTAAAATATTTGGACAACGTGAAGTTATAAAACAATTCTTACTTCATAATATGCAGAATAATTGTGCAAGTATAACACATTTTGCATACATACTTACAATATTTACACCCCCCCCCCCTAGTGTGCAAATATATAGCCTAAATTTGTGAATAAAGTATTGTATTTTTCTTACATTTGGTATATTTCATAGGGATTAACCTACCTTTACTTCCCGAAGGTGTACCATATAATATACAAGTACTAAAAGAGTTAACTAAAGAAGAAGATTTGGTTCCCAATTCTTTAAAAATTATCGTAATGTTCATATTTAGCACTTTGGCTAATAATTTTGCCGACCATGACAATTCCAACCCAGTAAGAATTTCCCTTAGACCATTTCCCTTACCATCTTCACATGTAATATTTAATCGGAAAAGAGAAAGTGAGACAAATAGAAAAAACTTTGAACCGATATTCTGGCAACAAGCCCCAGTGTGAAATTTACCCTGGAAAGGCCACTGCCCGGAAACTTCCTTCACTAAAGAAAAATTATTTCAGGGAGTAATTTTCAAATTTTAAGCAGACGACTTTATAGAAAAAAAAGGGCGTTCTAATGTCCATTCGAATGAACCCTCTTCCAATATTCTAAGACTATTGGTGTGATACGATTCCCCCTGAAAAAAAACACGCATCTGTGATCTTTCTTCTGGCAAAAAATACAAAACATCACATTTCTGCAGATGGGAGCTTTAAACCTCTACAAAAGGGCGATCTGACACGCTGAATCACATGGTGTGTCTTTTATTAAGCTTTCATGGCTTTTAGGTGTTACCTTCCTTTCTGTAAAATCAGGTAGAATTCTCTCAGACTTGTAGCTTTCGATTTGTAACACTAAACTTAATAAATCTTATTTATTAAAAATCAGCATAATGATACGATTATTTTGATGAATCTATTGACATCAAAATTTCGTTTTAAATTTAATTTTTTATTAAGAATATTCAAAAAAATATGATTTGTATTTATTTTAATTGTTTTTTTTACGAGTTTCATAAACACTGAAAGTTTTTCTATACATCAATTTGTCGTAACTTTAGTTAAGGTATTCAGCTTTCAAATTATTATTTATTAATAATTTAATAGCTGTTATAATTTATTAATAAATATTATTTATTATTAAGGAACTGCTTTCAAATTATTATTTTTTCTGTGAACAACCGATCATCATTAGTTGTTTACTTAAAGATAAGACCAAAGCTCTATAATTATCATTCAATGAGATGGGATCTGAGGATTGCCTGGAACAGATGTGAGCAAGTGCTACTCCATATTGCATTAAGCATTTGAAGACCTAGGTCTAAGTAAAAGATCATAAATAAAGGAACTGCTTTCAAATTATTATTTTTTCTGTGAACAACCGATCATCATTAGTTGTTTACTTAAAGATAAGACCAAAGCTCTATAATTATCATTCAATGAGATGGGATCTGAGGATTGCCTGGAACAGATGTGAGCAAGTGCTACTCCATATTGCATTAAGCATTTGAAGACCTAGGTCTAAGTAAAAGATCATAAAACTGTTACAAACAGTTATGAAAAATCCCTTAAATTAGTAATAAATACTATTTCATTTCATTCCTACGACTGTGTTTCTTAACTCTACCCCCCCCCCCTCCTGATAGACAAATATAGTCTGCTCTAAATATTCAAACAGTTTTATGTTACATCATAAAACTGTTACATATGAAAATTGTCAGAGTTCAAATGAACTGTGACATGAGGATTATCAAGTCAATGTTACCTTGCAACATCTACAGGTTCTTCAACCTTAGTTGCTAGAAGATGCAATTTAAGGTAATTTAAGGTTAAAGGTAAATCTTACCAATATATTTTTTGTTGTCTAAAAATCTTAAGCTGAGGGTTACAGTTTGTAATACAGATTTCCAGCACTTGACCAGGAACATAGTGAACTAATCACTTGATTTGTCAATTCAAATGCTTTTAAAATATACAAATTACTTTCTTTTTAAGCAATCTTTTTAGCTGTAATTGCTCCTCATTATGAAAACAGAGAAAAGGTTTACTACTGCAGAAACAAGCTTACTTAGATTTGAGAACAATTGTGTGCAGAGTACTTGCAACTAGTTGGGGCAATAATTGTCCCTGACTCTTAGGTCAGGTTTCTCACAAAGCAGAGTAAAAAAAGGGACAAAGTTTAACTTATAAAGTAGTGATGCCACGGTTGTATCAAATGAAACAAGGACAACATCCCTATGATGTTTGGTGCTAGACCTCTCAGGGCCTCAAAAAGACAAAAAGACTCCATATTGCATTAAGCGTTTGAAGACCTAGGTCTAAGTAAAAGATCATAAAACTGTTACAAGCAGTTATGAAAAATCCCTTAAATTAATAATAAATACTATAGACAACCATATTTTTCAACAGTGCAAATTTGTTTGTCTCCATTAATTTACACCAAATGCTAATCCATTAACAAGTATAAATGAGTCATGTAGAATTCTTTGATGCAATAATTTAATTTCTACCCAATCAACTATAATAAATAAGCACAATAATCACATAGTAACCTCAAGTAGGCAACATAAGCAAAAGCATAAACAAGTCATACATAAACAAGCACAAGCAAATATAATATATACTGCTAAAACGCCCTTCTACGCACTTAACAAAAACTATATATCAAGCCGTGTTATTGGTCTAATCACTCTGCCACTGCGGGTCCGGGGCAAGTTCACTGATACAGAAGGGAGTGGAACTCATTGCCTATACAAATTTTGGTGCTTAAATTTCCTTACCAAGCTAAATGATCGCAACTACCATAGAATCATATATCATACTCTAATGTAGTATCACCTGTCGAATATCCATGAACAGAACAATACCCAAAACTATAAACATATACCCAAAATATTTTCAAAGTTTCCTTGATCGCAGCTCATATGTAAATGATTCAATGTAAAAACTTTCTAACTATGAAAGAATAACCTTTCAGCCAGTTTACCCCAAATAAGTCCATAGCCCCAACTGTAAACCAAAGCCTTTTCCCATTACACTCAATTTCTACAAACTAATCTAAAACTAGCCTCAATAACACCGCTCGCTTATGTTTAAAAAAGCTATAAATTCAAAAATTATAAAAGGGATTAGAGAAAAAAACATCCAACAATCTACCACAGACTATAAATAAAAAAATCTTTATAATTTAATTATACTTAATTAAAAGTTGATTATATTGAATACTAAGCTTTTACATTGCCAAGCAGGTTTATTGACGGAAAACCATCTTACAATTAACTTATGACTGTTTGACTTCTACTTTTAAAATCAATGTATTTACTACAAATTTGTGCATATTTAAATTGTTGGGAAAAATACAATGAATATGTTATATTTGAATGTATGTTACTATTAAGAAATTAACTATTTCAAAATTAAAATCATCTTTTTTATTATATTATTTAAAAATTAATGTAATATTAGCTGTATCATTAACATCTAAATCTAGAAAATGGTCATAATCGCCTTTGCTATTGCTGCATTCCAGATTTAACTTTGGTGGGTACATCTTACTCAAAATCTCTAAAAATTTTGCACAGTTTATCACCTGAAGGTCATCTAAATATCTTTTATTATTTGAAAGCACTTATATTACACTACATGGATTTTTTAATAGATCATAAATTCATATTCTACATAGCTTAAAAACAGGTCCACTATAAATAAACCATCATTACCCCCTATAGAAATAACACATCTCTGTAACTGGTAGGTGATCAACAAATGTCTACCTATCTGGGTAGCCCAACGAATACCAGTTGATCATAACAAAAACCTCAGGGGGCCGGGGAGTGTACCTTGGGGTATACCATTCTAAATACAAAGGAGGGTGAAGCAGCACTTTAGATATTTGACTGCCTGTGATCTCTTTGATAAAAATAAAGAAAATATCTTGACTAAAAGCGTTTCAGTCTAAAATTCAATGATAAGTTTTTTTATCAAGATATTATGGTTAACCAGGTCATAGAACTTTAGTAGGTCAACATAAATTAGTTTTAGCCAGCTGTTCGGTCTTTCCAGTACTCTCCCCATTGAGTCAACTAAGTGTATAACGCAATTTGATGCTGATGTAGATTTAAAATTTCCCAACTGTATAGGAACAATACTAGAATGAAATTATTTCTTGAGGCAGTCAGTAATAAAGCTTTAATATAATTTCGAAAAAATAGAAGTCAAATAGACAAGACCAATACCATCAAAGCCAGGATTACCATTTTACTATTGTATTGAAGTTATGGAACCTTGTGTCCAAGAGGAAAGAACAGTACGAACTGACTGCATGGACTAAGAAAATGGAAAGCTACTTAGAAAGGCAATACCTATAGGTTTAAAAGAATAGGACAGGCATATCTATTGGGTAATCTTTTTTACAACATCAAATAATGAAAGAAATTAAAGGGGGTTCTAACACTAGGAGTTTCATAAGATAGAGGAGGGAGACTTTGGACAATTGAAGCGAGGAACTTGTTCAGATCTTTTGCTGTTGTCTTTGGAGGTTCCTCTAAATTAAAGTTTATTGGCTCTGGTCTCTTGCTGGCAAGTATTTTGATTTGGGAATGCCAATTTTTGGGTTTATCCTGGCATAGGTCTTTAATTTTATTTTTATAACAAGATCTGGCAAATTTTCTAATTTGTTTTTTTAAGTATTTTCTTCAATTATTTGCTTCCACTAGTTTAACTCTTTTGAATAAGTTCCATTTTTAACTTTTTTCATTTTTAACTTTGTAACTTTTTTCAGGAAAATGAGCCATATAATTGTCATAGATAGAGTTTAGCACGTGTGTCAAAAAACGTGTTAAAGAAAAAGTAGTGGTATGTAAAAAGGTTAGGTTAGGTTGATTTTTGCCACTGCTATTAATATTTTGTATTTGCGCCACTGCTCTTTTAAAAAAAAGTTTATAAAGACCGGCATGAACGCTATCTATAAAACAACTTATTTGGCGGCAGTTTATAGCAGCAATTTCAAAAGACTTAAGCATTGAATTTTCAATGTGGTGATTTTTGGAAACTTTTTCTCTTTTGAGGATTTTTAGAGGAAAGTCTTGATGACAAAGATTCTCCCATTAGATAATATAAGAACTAGGATCATTATACATATTTTAAAGTAAGAATTGTTTTCTTAACATGTCTCCTTATGAGATGACACAAGGCTAAACAAATACCAATATTTTGTATTTGTGCCACTGCTCATTAAAAAAAAAAGTATTAAAAAGACCAGCATGCACACTATCTATAAAACAACTTATTTTGCGGCAATATATAGCAGCTTATTTGGCGGGAATCTCAGGGTGGTGGTTTTAGGAAACTTTTTCTTTTAAGCTGGAAAAAGAAGGATTTTTAGAGGAAAGACTTGATAGTAAAGGTTCTCCCCTTGGATAATATGAGAACTAGGATCATTATAGCCTACATATTTTAAATTAAGAATTGTTTTCTTAACATTCTCCTTATCAGGGGCCACAATTCTAAATTTTTACCAAATTTCAATAGGTAGCCAACAAGCAGGCTAGACAAATTTCTAAGACTTGAAACCAAAAGAGCTTTAACATAGAAGCTTGGCAATACCTTCCTAGAGAAAGTTTTGACCCTGGATTCATTACTAGAAATTTCATTTTTTATAACCTAACCCCTTTGCAAAAGAGCAAAAGCTAGCAAAACCAGAATTTTACTGCCTAGTTTGCTATTAGGAACCCAGATAGGCTATATTTCAACTTATATTTAAAATATCCCACAAGTCAGCAGCCAATTAAGTTCAATACACACTAGCCTATGATATCAGCTAAGTAGTTGGCTATTAAGGGCTCACTAGGCTAAGGTATGCACTGACGCTTGAAATATCATTAGGCCTAGTTGAAATATTTAGGTTGCAATTTAAGGTAGGCATGGGATATATCAAGCAAACTAATCAATAAAGTTTCTTATACACAGCAAAAATAACTAACTAGTCGGTATCAGGTAAGAGCATACTGAAGTAGCCAACTATTCAGTGGTAAATATGCTTCTACGTGGCCTACTACACTCGACCCTTAATTCTTCCTGTTTTTGAATGCAGCAGCAGCAGCAGGATTTCGGACCTTTCTTGACAGTAAATGTCACTTAGGTCCTCATTCAATGGTTTCTCAAAATATCACTTTATAAAGTTGAAAAGGGAAGTAAGGGGTGAATTGTCACTATAATTTTACACTGCACTTTTATTCAAGATGCACCAAATTTAAGTAACAAACTGGACTATATCTTCTTATCTGCTCCTATGTCTTGTAAAAACTGCACTACAAGTCTACAAATTTGCATATTAAATTTTGTCATAAAAATTGTCATCCACATTCTTATATGTGGTTGTAGCCAAGTTTCCTGGATACAGGTTATATCAATAGTATTTTCCTGGCAGTGGTGAAGAATAATATGACATTATTTTAGGGACCATGATGCATATCTAATGAAGCATTATTAAGCAGACAAACACTTGAAATCTTTTGTTGATTAAGGGAGCCTAAATTTAATTCTTCTACCAACTTACAGAGCTTTTCAATACGAACTGGTAGGCTTAGGCTTGATAAATTCATAAGATCTGGGCTGCATAATAGGCCAATTACTAACTTTTCAGCTGCTTCTGTTTTGGATGATTTTACAAGTCTGTCAGTTATCTGGCTTTGTGAGGTCTGATTGATCTGATTGTGATGTAGCCTCCTCTTGTTTAGCACATCAGCATAGCTTTTATAAGCTACCTGTGCCATACGGAACCCAATTTGATATTTTTCAGCTACTTGGAGGATTCCTTGGTTTTGCTGCCTTACTGGGCACCAATTGGATGTTGATGAGTGACTTCCACCACAATTGGCACACATGTATGCTTTTGGTCTGATTTCAGGGTCTATTGTTTTAAGTGGGCACTGGTTTGACGGGTGTTTCTCTGAGCACCTCAAACATATTGACTCTTTAGCTCTACATTCTTTTTGAGTGTGTCCATATTTCTGGCACTTGTGACACTGGAGGACTCTGCGATAATATTGGTATACCTCCTTTTTTCTTCCAAAGCACCAGATATTTGGTGGTAGGGTCCTACCCTCAAAAATAATTAATACTGCAAGGCTATCTTCAAGTTTTTAGATTCCTTATTGTATCTTTTCTGTCTTATAGCATCTTTCACAGTTGTTGGGGTTTGTAAGCGCTCCTTGATTTCCTCTATGGATAAGTTAAGAGGGATACCTTTAATTATTCCTCTTACTATAGGTTGAATTCTTTTTGTTTTTATGGTGATGTTGCAGAGTGTGCTGGTAGATAAAATCTTTTCAGCCTCATCTTCACCTTGTAGATATAAAAGCATGTTCCTTCTTTCTTTCTTAACTTCAAGCTCAAATTTGGAATTCTTCAATATTGTTTGGATTGATTTTGCAATTTCATAATCAGGAGGAAGTTTTTTCCATTTTCCTCTATGATAATTTCTAATAACACTTTATAATGTTCTTGTTCTGGGATGATGCTCTGTGTACCTTTGTTGATGTAATTTGCTTGAGGTGTTGCAGATTTCCTTTGCTTACACTTTGCAGCTGGACCTGTTTCACTGTCTGGGGACAAGTCTCTCCTTTTTGTGCCAATGTTGGGATTCTGCCCTAGTCATGATAATACTATTCTATTTTCATGCACAGCAATTCCTTCAATTTCCAATGGATTTCCAGCTGTTCTGAGCTCTTCATCACTGTCATAAGAGGGTAAAGCTGGATAGCACTCTTCATTGAGCACAGAATATTTGTTTGTTGTTGGGATGGTGCAGTTAGGATAAGTGGTAGGTAAAACATATCTATGAGGGACAGAGCTAGGGATATGACTTGCAGTTACACATGTTTGAGTTGAGCTCCTTTGAATATCAGCTGGAGTAAAAATTGTTAAACTTTGTCCATTGGGGAGGATACCAATTAGAGGTTGAGTGTAAGGGGGATGGAAATTTTGGGTGGGACCAGGTAAAACCTGGTCAGGTAGCTGAAACATTCAGCAAAAATCACAAATGTCAGTTTTTGTTTTAAATAGTCAAAAATTTTTTTTTTTTTTTTTAATAAAATGCAAACAATCACCAATGCTCACAAGAAAATTGTAACTTGAAGAAAAAGATCTTTTATCCAACCGGTTTAATCTTTTCTTCCCTTACTTACAGCTTCCCGGCACTTACAGCTCTCAACTGATGCTCTTTGGTGTCATGGCAATAATTCACACAGACTTTTTGAATTCTTTTCGAACTTTATGTGCTCCTCTGATGTTGCAGAAATTTGTTGAGTTGATTTGAGGTCACCTCACGTCTTCAAGGACCTTGTGACCAAATTGCAGAAATTTGAAATTTGACGCTCCGTGTTTTTGAATGTCCTGCTAACTTCTTCCATGCCGAATTAGTTTTGCCAGATAGTAGCAGGATTGCCAAGACTTTTAGGGACAAAAGTGTCCAAATCAGCCAAAAATGGACACTTTTAGTGTCCCTCTAGAAAATTAGCCAATATACAGGGTTGCCACTATGAATTTTCAAAACCTGTGAAAAAAGTGCCGAAAAACCTGTGAAATTCGTCCTTCTTTGTTCTGCTACCTCGCGGTCTGTTACCTGCATGAGTTCTGCGGGTATTTCCAGCCTTGATATTGACGCTACCAATAAATTAAGTTTAGTGCTGGTTCAATTTGAAAAGATGGCATTAAAAAAATCGTCATGAGAATGTCGACAGAGCAAAATTTATATTGATTATCGATACCGCTACCTATCTTAGTCAAAAAGTAAAGAACCAATCATAGAGATTCATTTTCACTTTGTTATTTTAATAAGCTATGCGAAAAAGATGCGAGTCTTTTATATTCGGTAGCTATTAAGGATCTTTGGGTGCGACAAGGTTCAAACGGCTGTAGCAACGAAATGTCTATTTTGACCTACATGGTTTTAAAATAAAACAAAAGACGTCAATCTCCTTAACCACTCAGTCAACTGGTTGGTCAAGTGGTTAAAATGGTTTAACAACTCCTCTATTTTGCCGTTTTCTGAACATTTAGAAAACGGCAAAAATGACGCTTTCAAAAACTAAAAAAGTGAGAAGACAAGACCAATTGAAATAAATTCACATGTGTTATACTCGATAGAAAATGGTGACCAGCGTTTGACAAAAAATCACAGCTGAAAGAATAGAATATAAAACAGAAACGTTCGCTAGTGGCTATAAATAAAATTGAGCCGCAACACAGCATTTCTGCGAAACTCCTTTCTTTCTATGACAGCAGTGTAATAATAGCCATATGCACACGGCTACGCGCCACACGGATTTACGTGGAACGTGCCAGCAGGGAATGGCCATTCACTTCTTCTTTCAAGCCTTCTCAGCGGCCTTGATGACTTTGCCACCAGCAGTAGGTGGGTCCTTGAAGTTGACCGACTTGATGACAAACGTCAATCGTAAGATAGAAGAAAAAGATGGATTCCATAGTTCCAGCATACCACATTGGTTAAGACTTTAGGTCCTATTCCTATTCGGTTGATAAATGGTGTTCGCGAGGGCGCAAAAACATCTAAGAAGAATCTCCAAGCCATTACCAAAGCTTAAAAGTAAAGTACAATTTAAAAGCAGTCGTATTTATAAAAAAAAAAGAAAATCAAGACATTTGGTTTTGATTTAGAAAAATGTCCAAAAAGTGTCCTTTTTTTCAAAAAGCTGCCTTTTTTGACCCAATAGTGTCCCGGTGTCCCTCAGAGTGAAAAATTGTCCAAAAGGCACTAAAAGTGTCCATTTGGCATCCCAGGATAGTAGGTGTGAAAAAACGCAACGTGGTTTCAAAAACAAGCCAAAGCAAGCACCATCCCGCTCAGTGTAGAAAAATATATTAAGGAGAAAGAGCACAGGTGACGATTTCCCACAGAACCCATCTTAGTCGGTAAATAAGCACCATTTACTTCGTAACAGGTATTGCAGGCCTTATGTTTATCATAAATTTAATAGAGCAAAAGTACTACACAACAAGGAGAACAAAATAGATGATAAGAGCAACTTTTTTATCTTGATATCTGGTCATTTTCGTTTTCCTTACTAACTTTTCTATGCTGGTAGGGCCTGCCCGGAGTATGTGTGTTACGAGTTCTGCAGGAGTAATGAATCGCACCAGGAGTCAGAGTCACCGGCAACTGCATTCAGTTGAAGTAATGAGTGTGTTCATTACATCAACTTTAGAAAACGCTTCAAAAATATGTTTACATGCCTTTTTTTACTTTTTTTACGAGTTACTCAAAAATTAGGTTAGAGGGGGGGTTCTGAGCTCAAATGACCATCCCCCATGGACATCACTTTACTCTTGAGTAATTTTACGTTGACTTATATTTGATTTATTCGCACTAAATTTAATTGTTTCGGACGGGACTACTATTTACCCTGAAAAGTTCTTCAAAGAACTTTTTTTTATAAGTATCTGATTATAAAATGCATGCAAACATTAAAATACTCACATAAATGACAAACGAGTTTTCAAGGAAGACAAAGCGCAGGATTTCGCGCTCAAGTTGAGTTCCTAAAGCTGAGTTCTCACTGCCCAGAAATATTCCTGGGGAGAATTTATTTCTGGATAGAGAAACATCTTGGAAATCCAGATTGTTCATTCCAGAACAAAGTTCTTACTGTTCATATAGTTTTTCTGGATGGATTTTTTTTTCTAGCCATCAGAAAAATTGGCTAAAAATTCAAAAAAGGATCATGAGGTTACAAGTTTTTTGCTATTGTGCTTACATAGAAGGAGAATGAAGAGAAAAAGCTTAAAAGCCTCAGAGACTATGAGAAAAAGAAAATTTTGGGTCAGAGACTTTTTGAAAATGAGAAGTGAACATGGTACTTCAAACTTACTAGTCAATAACCTGCGTTTGACAAATGCAGATTGGTTTCATGACTATTTGAGAATGTCACCTGAGCAATTTGATTACCTGCTTATTTTGGTTACATCATATATTGCAAGACAAATTACAAACTTCAAAGCAGCCATTTCACCTAAAGAAAGGCTTGAAGTGACATTAAGATATCTTGCAGCTGGTGGTCCACAGAGAAACCAAAGCTTCACACATTACCTGGGAAGGTCGACTGCCAACCAAATTATATGGAACGCCAAGAATACAATCTGCCAAGTGCTGTCCCCATTATTTTCATGATTTTCCAGTGAGCAATCTTACTGGAAGGAAAATTCCCATGAGTTTTTGGTGAAAAGGAACTTTCCCCACTGTTTTAGAGCTATTAATGGGAATCACATTAGAATCTAGGCTCCACCAAACTCAGGGTCACAATATTTTAACCACAAGCAGTTCCACAGTATAGTCTTGATGGCTATGTGCGATGCTAACTAGCGGTTTGTCTAAGTTGACACAGGCAGTTATGGTCGGCAAAGTGGCGGTTCTGTGTTTGGCAATTCAACTCTTGGTAAGAAAGTGAATGACTGTACTTTAGATCTTCCAGGCAGTAATACGATTGATACAGGAGATGCCATCTACTTACCATATGTGATTATTGAAGATGCAGCTTTTCGCTTGAAAACAAACTTATTAACCCCCTATTCTGGTGATCACCTTCCAGTACCAGAGGAAATTTTTACTTACAGGCTTTCTCGTGCTCGAAGGATAATAGAAAATGCATTTGGAATTCTTGGTGCCTAGTGGAGAATGTTCAGAGAAGCAATTAATGCAAAGCCTGAAAATGTTGACTAGGTCACACACATTTGTGTTTGCCTATATAATTACTTGCGTACCGAAGATCTTACAACTCCATAAAGACGCTCGAGGTATGTTAGCAACACAGTTATCAAGTATGTTGCAGTAGATTGCATCAAGACATGGCTAATTGTAGACAGAGAAAAGCACAGACAGATAGTCCAAGTAATTGAGAGGCAAGTGTTTACCTGGCGGGGGCCCGGGTTAATAGCGGGAGTATGCATGACTCTATTATTGGACACATACTGTTTTGTTAGTTATTGGAAAGGCATGCCTGCCTAGATTCTCAGGCATGTTGACCAATATCTGAAATAAAAAGACTGGATCTAGTTAACATCATTTTTTTCAGAAGGGGATAAAGCCCAGACACATAAAGGGTAGAAAGATCACAGACTGTAGCATATAGCCTACCCAGTGCAAGTCTATTATAATTCCCTCAATTGGTAATTGAATTAGTAACAGTGATACCCAACCACCAAAAGGCGGAAACAGAGGATATAGAAAAACTGCAACAGACTAAGGCAGCATTAGAGGAAGTAAGACCATTAAAAACTAGAAGCTCAGATTGTTAAATATTAAGAGAAAGACCATTTTTAGGAAATAATCGTGAAACTCTCGAGGCCTTAAATGAGAGACCTTGATTGTATTAATACAAAAGTAGAAAATCATCCGCATAAGCAAGATAAGAAACATGTGAGAGTCCAATGAAATAAATTGATCTAATTTCATCTAATATACCAGAAATGCGTCTTTTGAATATACTAGGTGACAAAACCCCTCCCTGTATGACACCCTGACGTACACGGACAAACGGAGGTCCAGATTTATTAATTCGGAGGAAAGAATTCTCATACCAAAAATGAAGAAGAAAAATAACTGAAAGATTTACACCGTTATTAAAAAATGAAAAAAAAGCTTGACTTTGGACTACACGGTCAAAAGCTTTAGAAAGGTCCAAAGTATATATATAAAGTGGCGACCTCTCAGCCAGGCTGTTCTTAAGGGCGAAAAAAAGAACACGGTGTGCATGTTGAAAACCAATACCCGATTGAAACCAGAATTGATTTGATCTGAAATTTACATTTTCATTTAAATGAGGAAGTAAAATATATTCAAGGATTTTACTCAGGTTACACGCAGTGGCTATAGCGCGATAAGATGAACAATGAGAAGGGAGTTTTACCCGTTTTAATATTGAGGTGACGGTTCCACAAAGAAAGCTATCCGGACCCAGCGAAAATGTTAAACACATTTGGAACAACAGCTGCAAATGAAATAAGATAACAATATACTTCAGATTTATATTATTTACACTAATACTATCAATATCAATAGATGAAGATTTCAGTTGCTTAATTGTATTTTCAACAGCAGCTACCGACACTGGAATAATATTACCTTGATGAAGCGAAGGTGGAAGAGTTTTAGAAAGTAACTGAAAATAATGTGACTGCACGAAAAAATTAATTTTGGAAAAAAATTGACGAATAGTAAACATACCAAGCTGAACTGGAAATCGAATGACTATTATAAAGATCACTTTTATCCAGCTTCTCAGTATTGATCAATTTAGACCAATCCTCTTTAGATGCTGGAAATTCCATACCCTTATAACGAATGGATTTAAGGAACTTTTTATATTCATTCTTTGTTTTCTGCTTTATATCTGCAACAGATCCCGACGTAGGTCTACAACAATCAACCCAAATTGGCAGCCAAAGTTTTGCCTTATTTTTATATTTCTTTAATTCAGGATCGGCAGTCCATATAGATTTTTATGTTTTAATGCGAATACGCTCTTGGGGAACCGCAATTTTTTCAGCTTCTTTCATAAAACTAATTATATTATCATAATATCTATTAACATCACGCTTACTACCCTTTACTTCCAATTAGAGTAGATGGTAAGGCTAACGAATACAACTAAGCACTATAGATAGAGGCAATACATACAAAGTACTATTGGCACTTTTCAAATTACTCCGTTTAAACCGTTTAGAATTCCCACTAGGGGCAAAATTGCAAAGGCTACGTTTCAATTTAGCAGTAAATGAAAGAGATAGATGGTCAAAGTAATCAGTCTCAATATCAACATGAATAATCGAGCATTCTAGCTGTGACGAAATGAGTATATGATCAATATTAAAAACCCTACCAGAACGATGGATGTAAGAGATTGGTAAATCTTTCTTTCGAATCACGCAAGGGGGCATGCACTCCAATAGTTCTCGTGATCGATAACTTTGTTAACATAACATCGGCTTAAAGTCACCAAGAGCTGTAAAATCAATTTTATTTTCCTATTGGCACTAGTAATAACAGAATTTAACTATTTGAATGAGAGATAAAATATACTTATTTAATAGACTAAATTATTTTGACATTTAAGATAAACATTAGCAAACACATTATTATTTACTCTCACAGAAAGAGTGTGCTTACCCAAATAAGAAAGGGATAGGTTCGAAAGATCAATACTTCTTTTTAAAATACAGGCCTGACCCACAGAAGGGTGACAACAAGGGGGAACTGCATCAGAAGTAAAAACACTTGACTAGGTAGCTAACTTGGTAACCTACCTAGGCTTAGAAATAACAGTACCACGTATAGTGAAAAAACAAATGAATCAGATTAATATACTTCTCATTTCACACTAAAAATATTTTTATTAATATTTATTGAAACCCTTTCTTATTACATAAAGTAAATGACAGAGCAATATAAAAAAAGAAGCGAAACCACTATGCAACTATTACAATGTAATTAGTGTAGAAGGAGTTGGTTCCAAGCATGTTTTAACAACATATCTGACGGAGAACAACTAAAAACGAAACGGAAGGGGATTATACGTTCTTGGATGAAAGATAATTAGAGAACAGAGAAACAATGAAAAACACGGGTACTTGTAACAAAAGAGAAGAAAATGAAGACGAGGGGCGCTGACAATATGAGCAAACATTGCGAGCAAAAGGGGTTGTTTCAATGCGCGGTTTGAAATTTTTTGGTTGTGTTTTTCTATGAGCATAAGGATTTTCTATGTGAACGGCGATTAAAACGAAGCT
This sequence comes from Artemia sp. Qi Xiang Cuo, assembly GCF_049724085.1. Lineage (NCBI taxonomy): Eukaryota > Metazoa > Arthropoda > Branchiopoda > Anostraca > Artemiidae > Artemia > Artemia sp. Qi Xiang Cuo. The sequence continues at coordinate 67,694,109 of NC_142808.1, read as the reverse complement.
TAGCAGAGACTATGGAAGCGTATGAACCCTTATATGAGGCGTTTGATGTGTTCTGTTAAAAGATGAAGAATGCGGGGAATTGTATTTCCAATGAGAATGCCAAGATAAATGATTTGGTTGGACGGGCGTATCTTTGAATTTAAAAGTAGAATTCCATCAAGAAGTGAGCCTTTCCATTTAAAAAGGACTATGTCAGTTTTTTCAGCGTTGATTTCAAGACCAGATTCTAAATACTCGGTTTGAAGTTTTTGAAGTATTTCAGGAATTTTGTCTAAAGTTCGGCCAAGGTTAAAAATATCATTAGCATAAATGACTAAGGAGATATTAGGACCAGAAGGAACGCAGGACATCTGAAACGGATCTTGTGCGTTGAGGACCTAGTTTCTGAAATAACAAGGTGAGGCAATTGCACCTTGGCTTGCTCGTTTCTTAACTGGCACAGTTCTATCCTGTGGCTTTGCCATTTCATCTTTCTTCAGCGGGGTTTTACTTTGGACTCGCAGCCTGGTATACATATTCCTCTCAGGTCTGTTTATAGCAAGACTTTCTCCTCTTTGAGCAGTCCTTAAGAGCCTAAAGGGGTGGATCAGAGAGTCAAAGGCGTGGCGAACATCATGACTAGCCAAGGCGAGAGAAGTACATGAGAGAGAAGCATGAAGCAGTGCATTAGTAACAACCGCAAGGTCCTCCGAACAACAAATACCATGTTAAAAGGTAATTTGATGGGGAGACTTGAAACATCTCTTTCTACCGCTCAAGTGGACTTTAGCGCATAAGACGTGCAAAGGATTGTTGATAAAGTTATGGATCTCAGGAAATCGCAGTGATTTAAGTTTTCTCCTTTTCTTCGGGACAAGAGAAAAATCTCCCACACAGAATGTTGACGCAACCAAACCTGGAGTAAAAATCATTTGCAGTAATAAATTGAGATGTTCTAAAAGCCCAGGACCACCAAATTTGATATGTAGAGCGTGAATTCCATCTATGCCTCGTGACTGTTTTGGTTTAAGGCGCATAATAGCATCAGCAACAGACATTACAGATACTATGTAATCAGAATCAGGGAAAGCAATTAAAAATTGGTCAAGCTCTTCAATATATTTGTGTTCAAGTTGGGGGTCTGGTGGAGAAAATCCAGCCTCGTAAAACGAATACCAATCAGATAAAGGAATATCGGCAGCGGAAAGGGGAGTTTTGGGGATCCTGGGACGAATAGACGACCAAAGGAAATGAGGATTATCTTTGATTTTTTGTGCTGTCTGTTCTGTGAATTGCTTACGGTGATTCTGATGCTCCTCAGCAAACTTCTTCTTTGTTGCAATACGTATGGAATTGAAAAAAACGGACCATGGTCGGTCGCATTCAATCCATAAATGTAGCCAAAACTTTCTGAATCATGTGTTTGAGAGAGATTTTGATTTTCCTGCCACTTAGGAACAGTTCCTTGATGCCAACGCTTCAATGAAACAGCAGGAGATTCTGCATATTGTAAAGCGTGGCATATCTTTCAACAATCATAGGCAGCGCGCTAGCGCTGCCAAAGTAAAAAGAAAGTTGTGGGCACAATGTGTATTTTTTTCTTCTTCAGTCAGGCACTTCTTATCGAAGGAGTTGTCGTAGAAACTTCAAAAAGGGCTCATTCGATAGTAAATTGGAGTGGTCAAAAAGGGCTAGTGCCCTTTTTAAGAGTCGAAAGTGATTGGAGGGCAACTAGCCCCCCCCCCCCCACTCCCATCATTCTCCCAACTAAATGCATCCAGAGTTTTGAGAGAGCCCTTTTGTTCAGCGTAGTTGATTTTCAGATAGAAGATATATTTTTGAGAAGGACATTCTCCCATAACCCTTATGGCACCGGTTTTAAGTTATGCCCTGAGGGCATTTAAGAACGATGTTGGCACAATGTACTATGAATTTTTTTTTTCCTTTAGAGCAGGGCACTTCATATGGAAGGGGTCGTCGTAGAAACTTCAATTGGGGCTCAGTCGATTGAAAATTGAGACTTCTAGTGCCCTTCTTAATAGTCGAAAGTGATTGTACGGCAACTACCCCCCCCCTCCCCACGCCCATCATTCCTCCAAACACATCCAATCAAAATTTTAAGATAGCCATTTTGTTCAGCGTAGTTGATATCCAGATAGAAAATATGTTTTTGAGGATGACACTCCCCCACAACCCTCAGGGCAAGGGTTTTAAGTTATGCCATGGGGGCCGATAAGGTTTTTATATAAGGCGTTGTCATAGAAACTTCAAAACAGGCTCATTCAATTGGAAATTCGAAGGGCTAGTACACTTTTTAATAGTCGAAAGTGATTGGAGGGCAACTAGTCCCCCCCACGCCCATCCTTACCCCAAACACATCCAATCAAAATTTTGAGATAGCCATTTTGTTCAGCGTAGTTGATTTCCTGATATAAAATACGTTTTTGAGAAGGACACTCCCCCACAACCCTCAGGGCAAGGGTTTTAAGTTAAGCCCTGGGGCACAATGTATTATTTATTTTTTCTTCTCCATACCCGGGCACTTCGTATCGAAGGAGTTGTCAAAGAAACTTCGAAAAGGGCTCATTCGATTAGACATTGGAGTGGCTAGTGCCCTTTTTAACAGTTGAAAGTGATTGGAAGGTCCCAAGCCCCTCCCCCTCCCACGCCCATCCTTCCCCCAAACACATCCCCTAAAAATTGTGTGATAGGCATTTTTTCAGCGAAGTTGATTTCTAGATACAAATTATCTTTTTACTGATAATACTCCTCTACAACCCTTAAGGCGAGAGTTGGAAGTTATGCCGTCGGGCTATATTAGGTTTTTAAGAAGGCGTTGTCGTAGAAACTTCAAAACAGGCTCATTCGATTGGAAACTCAAAGGGATAGTGCCCTTTTTAATAGTCGAAAGTGATTGGAGGGCAGCTAGCCCCCCCTCCTCCTTTATTGTTCAGCGTAGTTGATTTCCAGATAGAAAATAAATTTTTGAGGAGGACAATCCCCTACAATCCTCGGAACAAGGGTTTTAAGTTATGCCCTCGGGGTATATAAGGTTTTTATAGAAGGCGTTGTCGTAGAAACTTCAAAAAAGGCTCTTTCGATTGGAAATTCAAAGGGCTAGTTCTCTTTTTAATAGTCGAAGTGATTAGAGGGCAACTACCTCCCCCCCCCCCGCCCACCATTCCCCCAAACGCATTCAATCAAAATTTTGAGAGAGCTATTTTGTTCAGCGTAGTTGATTTCCAGATAGAAAATATGTTTTTGAGGAGGACACTCCCCCACAACCCTCGGGGCAAGGGTTGTAAGTTATGCCTTGGGGGCATATAAGGTTTTTATTGAAGGTGTTGTCGTAGAAACTTCAAAAAAGGCTAATTCGATTAGAAATTCAAAGGGATAGTGCCCTTTTTAATAGTCAAAAGTGATCGGAGGGCAACTAACCCCCCTCTCACGCCCACCTTTTCCCCAAACACATCCAATAAAAATTTTGAGATAGGCATAAGATTCAACATAGTTTTAAGTTCTGTAAATTAGGTCTTCGAGGATGACAATGCGCTCAGAGGACAAGGGTTGTAAGTTATTCCCTGGGGGGATATAAAGTTTTTATAGAACGCGTTGTCGTAGAAACTTTAAAAAGGGTTCATTCGATTAGAAATTAAAATGGCTAGTGCCCTTTTTAATAGTCGAAAGTAATCGGAAGGCAACTAACACCCCTTCCACACCCACCATTTTCCCAAACAAATCCAATCAAAATTTTGAGATAGCCATTTTGTTCCACGCAGTTAAAGTGCAAGAAATTATACCTTTGAGCAGGACAATCCACCTACAGTCTTCTGGGCAAGGTTTATGAGTTATGCCTTGGGGGCATATAAGTTTTTATTGAAATCTTTGTCGTAGAAACTTGAAAAGGGCTCATTCGATTTGAAATTCAAAGGTCTAGTGCCCTTTTTCATAGTCGAAAGTGATTTGAGGGCAACTAACCCCCCTCTCTCGCCCACCAACATCCAATCAAAATTTTTAGAAAGCCATTTTGTTCAGTATTGTGGATTTCCAGATAGAAATTATGTTTTTAAGGAGGACACTCCCCCACAATCCTTAGGGCAAGGGTTGTAAGTTATGCCCTGGGGGCATATAAGGTTTTGTAGAACGCGTCGTCGTAGAAACTTCAAAAAGGGCTCAATCGATTAGAAATTGAAATGGCTAGTGCCCTTTTTAATAGTCAAAAGTAATTGGAAGGCAACTAACACCCTTTCCAAGCCCACCGTTTCCCCAAACATATCCAATAAAAATTTTCATATAGCCATTTTGTTCCACGCTGTTTAAAGTTCAGGAAGTTATACCTTTGAGTAGGACACTCCCCCCACAGTCTTCGGGGCAATGGTTATAAGTTATGCCCTGGGGCATATAAAGTTTTTATTGAAATCATTGTCATAGAAACTTGAAAAAGGGCTCATTCGATTGGAAAATCAAAGGGCTAGTGCCCTTCTCAATAGTCGAAGTGATTTGAGGGCAACTAACCCCCCTCTCACGCCCACCTTTTCCCCAAACACATCCAATCAACATTTTTAGATAGCTGTTTTATTCAACGCATTTGAAAGTTTTGGAAATTAGGTCTTTAAGGATGACAACCCACCCCCCCACAACCCTCAGGGCAAGGTCTTTAAGTTATGCCCTGGGAGCATGTAAGGTTTTTATAGAAAGCGATGTTGTAAAAACATCAAAAAGGGCTCATTAAATTGAAGATTGAAAGGGCTAGTGCCCTTTCAATAGTCGAAAGTGATTGAAGGGCAACTAACCCCCCTCTCATGCTCACTCTTTCTCCGAACACATCCAATCAAAATTTTGAGATATCCATTTTGTTCAACGTAGTCGACCGTTCCGGAATTGAGGTCGTTTAGGACGATAACCCCAGAAGAGCGCTCATGGTAAGGGTTGAAATTTATGCCCTGTGGCATATAAGGTTTATATGGAAAGTTGTTGTAAAAATTTCAAAAGGGGCTCATTTGATTGGGAATTGAAATTGCCCTTTTTAATGGTCGAAAGTGAGCGGAGAGTAATTAACCCCTCTCTCACGCTCACCATTTTCCCAAACAAGTTCAATCAAAGTTTAGAGATAGGCATTTTGTTCAAAATAGTTGAAAGCTCGGGAAATTATGTATTTAAGGATGAAGTAACCTCCAGAGTCCCCAGTGCACAGGTTGTAAGTTATGCCCTTGGGGCAGATAAGGTTTTTAATTATAAAGTTGTCGTACAAACTTCAACAGGTGTTTATTCAATCGGAAGTTGTGGGGGCTAGTGGCCTTTGTTAGAGTTGTAAATTATTAGAGGGTAAATAACCCTCCCTCTCACACACAATAGTAACCCAAACACATTTACTCAAATTTTTCAGATACTCCTTTTGTTCAACGTATTAGAAAATTTCTGGAAATTGGGCATGTATGGATAGCAACCCCCCCCCCATTACTCAAGACAAAGGTTGTATGCTATGGTATGGGGGCACATAAAGCTTGTATTGAAAGAGCTGTCTTAATAAATTCAAAAAGGCTCATATGATTGGAAATTGAAAGAGATAATGGCTTTTTGAATAGGTGAAAGTGATTGGAGAAAGACCAACGCCCCTCTCACGCCCACCATTTCCCAGACACATCCAATCAAAATTTGAGATTGGTATTTTATTTCACGTATTTGAAACTTCTGCAAATGAGGTCATTTAGGATGAAAACCACCCTCACATCCCTTAGGGTAAGGGTTGTGATGTATGCCCTGGGGGCAAATAAGTTATTTATAGGAAGTGTTGATGTAGAAACTCAAAAAGGACTTAAAGGACTTATTCGATTGGAAGTTGAAAAGCCTGGTGCCAATTTTAGTAGTCGAAAGTCATTAGAAGGCTTGACATTTCTACAGTAAAGATCAATATGGGTATAATGTATTAGTTTTTTGTTGTTGTTGTTGTTTAGACCAGGACACTTTGTATCGAAGGAGTTCTCGTAGGAACTTCGAAATAAGGTTCATTCGATTGAAAATAGAAAGGGCTGATGCCCTATTTAATAGTCGAAAGTGATTGGAGGGAAACTAATCCCCCTCCCACGCCCACCCTCCCATTTGACTTTTTATTTAAAAAATAATTTTTTCAATAATATTAAAAAAAAATGCACTGTTTTAATGATATTTCCAAAAAAGGAGTCGCCGCTTTATCCCACACACGACTGGGGGTATTATGTTCAAACTTTCGGGGCTGCTTCTGCTCTTAAAATTTGACCAAATTAAAATAGCGTAAGTGTATCCAAGCTATCAAAGAAAGTAAACAGATTTTTTTGCGAATGGTATCAAGTTTTCCATTTCAGGTCAACTAGAGGAGGTATGAAACTAAATTAAACATTACTATTTTTGTCCAGATTTTTAAGAGGGTGTATGTTGTTAAAATTGCTGAAAATTTTTCTCCAGCATACAATTAGCAGGCCAAACTATAAATTCTTAAAAAAACGAAAAAATTAAAAGTATCATTTTCTTTTTCTCTGAAAAAACTATGTCAATATAAAACGAACAGAAATTAATTAAAAAAAACTTTTTCCACAAAATCCTCTTTGCTAAGAAAAGTAATGAGCACCATTAAACAAAAATGAGCGAAAATAAAATCGAATAATCTACCAAGCGTGAAATTACCACAAATCAGGTTCGATAAATAAATGAAACCCAAAACGAGCAGAAATTACAATAAATAACCGAGTCTAACTCAAAACGAGCAGAAATTAACATAAGTTTGGCTCAAAACCCATATGCCTTCCCAAGGCCGGAACATAATTTGCACTTTACTGAAAAAACACAAATGAATGTGCCTTGTCAGTTTAATATACATATACTGATATTTAGTAATCAAAATGTTAATATTATTTGATTTATTAAAGTTAAAGTGCTTTGGTTTAAGCCACATAATAGCATCAGCAACAGACATTACAGAAACTATGTAATCAGAATCAGGGAAAGCATTTAATGAATTGCAAGCAAGCAATGAATAGCTTACAAATTTCAAAAACAAAATACTTGACTGTTTTCCACTTTAAACCTGCTCTCAACAGACAATTATAACATTACTATACACAAGTATAACCGTTACTTTTATAAAAAATCAACGGTTAATAGCCGTGCTTGGACAATTTCTGTGTTGTGGGTTACTTTATTGTAATTATTTTTCAGAGGCTCATTTTAATCTTTTACCTCTTTTCCAACTTCGAAAAAAAAACAAAGTGCCTTTGCTATTCTACTTTTCGCAGCTTCAATCAATCCCTCAAAATAGCAAACTGGTAAGTAAATTTTGGCTATGATGTTTCTTGTCGTTTTCGAGTATTACCTTCTTTTTCTCATTTGCTCCAAGTTTAACGAAATAGGACTTCTTAAAAATATTTTTTTTAATCTGGGGCAATTAAAATAAACACAATTCTTTTATTCCGCATACCTTCTTTTAATATGTAGTTCCCTGAAAATTGCAACAACGTGAACCTATCACGCAAATAAACTAGATGAATTATTATATATTTTTTTTTAGTGCTAAAAAAACTTGACAGAGAATAATTTCAGGTCAACTTAGATGCTTTTCGGAATATTTGACAAAATTAATGTGAGGGACAAACCATTTGTTCTAGGACTTCATAGTGTGGTGCGGGGGGGGGCGAACTTAACTTATCCCCTTTCATTTTATATCTTGTTGTTCATAACTTTCAAAAAAGTCTTTACTCGTCACTGTTTGCATTTTTAAATATCTTAGGGAGGGGAAATTTAAGTCTCGTCCTCAACACGTCGCTCTTTACGCTAACGTTTTTTATTGTTTCTAAAAATTAGGTTATGAGAAAGAGTCAAACTGTAGCGTAAAGAGTAAGGTTTTGATTAGAAGACAGCCCATTCCATATATGGACTAAGTTCTGTTCGTTTTAAATTTTGATGTTTCTCCTTATTTTCAGTTAAAAAACTTGTTTTTTTATTTAATTTCAGAACGTTTTGAATTAAAGCATAATTAAAACGAAATTTGCACATTAATTATACTTTTTTTTGTTATATAGCTTTCTCGAAAGTTCTTTAATTTTATTTGCGAACTTTTTTATGAGTAATAAATGTACGTTACTTACGAATTAACTTCCATAACGAACATCTATATTCATATATTTATAATACGTATATCAGAGGGTTCACCCCCTAGTTAATACCTCGCTCTTTACGCTAAAGTTCAAATTTTACGCTAAAGTTCAAATTTTATTCCAATTCTTTAAAAATGACCCCTTAATCACAAAGGCCGTTTACCAAAGTTTTCAGCCCCCCATGCTTCATGCATAAAATTTGACTTTCTTAAAAAACCTTCATTACAAAACTATCCAGTTGGATTGTACCCAGTTTTTCACCTGGATTCTTGTTTGATTGAATAAAAAAACAAGTTTTTTTTAACTGAAAGTAAGGAACGACATTAAAACTTAAAACGAACAGAAATTATTCCGTATATGAAAGGGGCTGTCCCTTCCTCAACGCCTCGCTCTTTACGCAATTTGTTTTTATTGTTTTAAAAAATAAAGTAGTGTGACAGTCAACCTGTAACACAAGCAAACAGAATAGTTTCTGTTCGTTTTAATGTCACTCCTTACTTTCATTAAAAAAAACTTGTTTTTGTTTATTTCATTTCTGAAAGTTTTTGAATTAATACAGCTTTGATTTTGGCTCACCGTACATGAATAATTAAACCGAAATTTGCAAATCAATTTTGCTTCTTTTGGCTAAATGGCTTTCTCGAAATTTTGTTCTGACGTAACTTACGTAAAGATCTTCCAAATTCGCATGTTTTTATTACGAATATTATAGAGTTCGCTCTCTAGTCAGTGCCTTATTCTGTACGCTAAGGCTTAAATCATAAACTACTGGATCACAAAAGCCAGTTAATTAGAATAGCTAGCTCTTAAAAAATCACTAAAAAAAACTTTAGTGTAAAGAGCGAAGTATTGACTAGGAGGCGCACCCCCTCATATACGTAATAATTTCTGTTCCTTTTAAGTCTTAATGTAGCTCCTTACTTTCAGTTGAAAAAACTTCTTTTTTTTATTTAATTTCAGATCGTTTTTTTTAATAATGCTGAGAAATTCCGGCACCCCCTTCATAGAAATGTCCCTTCCCCAGAGAAAACATCCTCCATGGAAAGATCCTCCCCCAGCACCTCCTTCTCTGACCCCCCAACCGCCAGAAAAAAAACCACCTCAAACATCTGTATACTTCTCATTAACCAATACTTTGTGTAATCTATGGGCACAGTTCATAGCTTACAGCCCTTCACCCGGGACCTATGGGGAATATATTATTCTCTAAGACCTTTTGATTAGGTTTTCAACTATGCCTAACAAAATGGCTAACTTAAAATTTTGATTGGGTGACGTTGGAAAAAAATTGGCTTGAAAGAGGGCCAAGTTGCCCTCCAATTTTTTTGGTCACTTAAAAAAAGGCACTAGAACTTTTAATTTCCGTTCGGATGAGCCCTCTCACGATATTCTAGGACTACTGGATTGACATGATCACTCCTGGAAAAAAAATAATAAATAAACACACATCCCTCATCTCTTCTGGTAAAAATACAAAAATCCACATGTTCACAGATAGGAGCTTGAAACTTCTATAGTAGGGTTCTCTGACACGCCAAATCTGATTGTATAATTTTCATAAAAGTTCTATGATTTTTAGGGGTTGTTTTACCCTTTTTTCGAATATAAGGCAAATTTTCTCAGGCTCGTAACTTTTGATGGGTAAAACTAAACTTAACGAAATTAATATATGTGAAATCAGCATAAAAATATAATTCTATTGATGTATCTATTGATAGAAAAATTCCGGTTTTAACAGTTTTGGTTACTATTGAGCCGGGTCACTCCTTACTTACAGTTTGTTACCACAAACTGTTTGATCACTCAAAAGACTAATTAAGACATCTTCGCCGATAGGAAACTATATTACCAAATTCCAGGCACCCATAGCTCTGACTTTTTCAAGCTGAACATTTATCTGTTGCCCCCCACCCTAAATACTTACCTTGTTGTTGTTGTCTGATTTCTAAAAATTGTAATATAGATACGGGTGGTCGTTTCAAAAATACGGCTAAAATTTGTCAAGTTTCTAAACAAAACTAATATGTAATCTATAATATTTGAAGACTTTTTCCTTCTAAGAATTCTTTTGTGATTATTCAAAGGGCCTTATTCAGAAAACCTTTTCCCATATATGTTAACTACAAGCAATTTTTACCTTGTATGCACTTATTTATGCTTGATAAAACATCCCGACTCATCAAAGCGTCTCTTACAAATATCACACTGTATGCATTCGTTTATTTGTAGTCAAAGTTGATGAATCACCAAAGGTTTTCTTGCAAAGGTTAAACTCAAACGGTTTTTCACCTGAATGCACTGGTTTATGTTTATTTAAATATTTCGACCGAATAAAGGTTGTCTTACATTTATCACACGGGAAGGGTTTTTCCCTCTATGCAATCTTTTATGACTGATCAAAGATACAGACTGAGAAAAGCCTTTCTGACAGATAGCACACTGAAAAGTTTTTTCATCTGTATGAAATCGTTTATGTACTCTCAAAGATGTCAGGTCAACTGAGCAAAACCTCTATTACATATATCACACTGAAAAAAGTTTTCACCTGTATGTGTTCTTTGATGCCTTTTCCAATCACCCGATAAAGAAAATCTTTTCTCACATATATTACATTCAAATAATTTCACTCTTTTATGTTTTCTTTGATGCATTTGCAGTGTGCGTTTATTGGAAAATTTCTTTTTGAATATACTGCACTCATGTTATTTTCTAAACTTCTTGTTGGGCGAACGGCAATTCAAAAGATTTCCCTTATCGTTGTGGCCTGTTACTCTAGAATTCAACTCAAGTGAATTTAAACTGACGGTTGTGGACAATTCCTGCGAAGCATTACCACCCTGTAATACTGTTTCAGACACGTTTTCTTAAAAATAACTAGGTAAAATCAAATGTTCTTTCATGTTATAGATATTGTCTTGCAAACAAACCGGACATCTTCTTGTTTATCCCCTTTGATCCTCAATAAAATGATACACAAAGCTTCTATAATATCTAACTGCAGCGAAGTAGATATAAAATTTTATTGAGGAAAGCTCTTCACAGCCAGTGTCTATATGAAGATCTAGTATCAGGGATGAATTCTTTATCTTTCCGCAGAAGTTGCAACGCCAGAGATTCAGTTGAGTTTCACCACCAATGCCACAGACAGTTGAATTCATTAGAAAAACATAACAGTTAAAAAACCGGAGAAAAATATAACAGTAAAAACAATTAAAAGATTTTGCAAGGAGTTAAACACAATAGTATATACTTATATACACTTTATAGCTTATTTAATCATAAACTTAACGGTGTAGAAACCTAAATCATATAAACTCAACACTTAAAGTCTAAAAAAATATTATGCTTAGATACATTTTATAGCCGATTACCAATTTTATTTTATATAGAAGAAAGAAAATAGTACATACTTATATACACTTTACAGTTTATTTAAGCATAAACTTAACGGTGTAGAAACCTAAATCATATAGGCTAAACTCAACGCTTAAAGTAAAAAAAAATATTATGCTTAGATACATTTGATAGCCGATTCCCACTTTTGTTTTTCATAGAAGAGAGAATTCATTCTTTATCCCTTCCTTCCTTTGTCTCGTAGAATTTGTTTGAACTCAATTTAAGTTTTAGTTTCTTTTTTTCTCTTTATCTGTTTTTTCTCTAATACATTATACTAATGGAAATATTTACACAACCGCAGAGCATTATTTCGGAGGGCGGGGGGTTGGAAGCACCTCAGAAGATAGACCGGGGGGGAGTTAAAGATAAAAACCCGAAATAATAAACAAAGAAAATTTCCAAGAAAGAGAACAACATTTTTATTTAATTTAGACTAAACGATGACGTAGCTCAGTGATAGGAAAAGAAGTAAATAAAAGCTTTCCTACGAGCTTAAAACATCACCGTACTTAGTTTCGTGGCTAGTCTTAATTAACAGATAACGGTAATAAGGGTCCTATGTGTTCGAGCATTATCGTTAATAAGACATATATTACTAACAAATACAACAAGCTAATTTAAAACAACCTTTTATATTTCTCACTTTACTAGGTTTCAGCTATCCCTGCAACCATGATTTATTTGAAATTTGAACCTATTCGCTTTTACAAGCAAAATCTGTTCCCGTTTTCTTGCAAGGAAAGGAGACAATAAGGAGGCAAATAATGAAGGACAGAATAATAAGAAAAAGAGAGGGAAATAAGCATACTAAGAAGAGGCGGGTATAACTAGACTCTTCTCACAATGTTGTACATAAATTAAGAGATGGTGTGATTTATTCTCCGTCATTTGGCCTCTGAGCACTACTTAAAATACCTTATGACTGCTGCTGCACCTTTCATAATAAGAATCCACATCGGCCTTAAACATGTAACCCCACCTGATTCTTAAACCTCATACCTTCTCACGACCAGAATTGAATTTGCACTTTGAAGAAAAAACATTGTAAATATTTTCACTTTTTTAAGTTTATTAAATAAAAATTATCAAAACTTTAAGGAATAAATATCTATATATGTATTTTAAAATGGCAATACATAGTCATTTTTTTCTGTCCAAAATTAGGAGCCAGTTATTTCTGTTTAGGAACCATACATTTGGTCAAAATATTTGTTTGAGTACTAGGATTTCTTACCCTATAGCCTAGGACTATATCTGACCCCACTAGGGGGGAGTGGAATTTCTTTTTGGCATCAATCGTTTTAATTTTAAAGAGTACTTAAGAGATAATTTACTGCGAAATTCTAGTTGGAGACTTCTTCTAATCTTGAAAAGTAAATAAATTAGGAGAATGAAACTTCCAGGGATGAATTCAGAGCCTAAATTATACTATAGGAGGGTGTTTTCAAGCTCTTATCTCTACTGCTTCCTTATTTTTAAGGCTTTGACAATACTCTGGAAGACTGGTCTATACCTGTCTTAAACGCTGAAAAATTTATATTTTCCTTAATTTTGTTTTGAATTAGCTTTTTTTTATTCTAGGTTTCAACACAACTCAGATGATTTTAGTAGGATTATAACCCACATTGAGATTCTTTTTCCTAGTTTAAGACAGTTTTGTTTTTATATATGAAGCAACTTTAACTTATTTTCTTTCAATTTAAATAATATTCATTTTTGGACCCATGAAAATGATAGTTTCGTTCTATGGCTTTTAGGTATAAAAAGGTTTAAAGACTCTCGACTCCGATATTTTTTTTTACATTTAGGTACCCCGACTATTTTAACCGGGCTAACAGGATAAGAACAAAATTCATCGGAATTGTTTTAAATTTTTTAGATTTATAATGAACTAGTAAGTTTGTAAATTTATATCCACAAATTGTGGCAAGAAATTATTATTTTCAGGGGTCCTAAAAGGACTTAAAATCAAATTTGCAGAAATTTGCAGAACACACACACAGACGACAAACACACAAAGACGACACACACACACAGACGACACACACACGGAGACGAGACATACACAGAGACGACAAACACACAGAGACGACACACACACACACAAAGACGACAGACTCATAGAGACGACACACATAGAGATAATAATACACATAGATACACATAGAGATAAAGTTTTACTAAAATCTTTGTTGTAGAAACTTGAAAAGGGGCTCATTCGATTTGAAATTCAAACGGCTAGTACCCTTCTTAATAGTTGAAAGTGATTTGAGAGCAGCAGACCCCTTTCTCCCGCCCGCCTTTTCCCAAGACACTCCCCCACAACTCTCAGTGCAAAGATTATAAGTTATGCCCTTGGGGCCGATAAGGTTTTTATTGAATTTTCGTCGTAGAAAATTGAAAAGGGCTCATTCGATTTTAAATTCAAAGGGCTAGTACTCTTTTTAATAGTCGAAAGTGATTTGAAAGCAACTACCCCCCCCCCTCACGCCCACTTTTTCGCCAAACACATCCAATCAAAATTTTTAGATAAGCATTTTATTCAACGTAGTTGAAAGTTTTGGAAATTAGGTCTTTGAGGATGGCAGCCCCTCCCCCCACAGCCCTCAGGGAAAGGGTCGTAAGTTATGCCCTGGGGGCATATATAGTTTTTCTTGAAAGTATTGTCGTAAAAACTTCAAAAGGGCTCATTCAATTGGAAATTGAAATGGCTAGTGCCTTTTTTAATAGTTGAAAGGAATTGGATAGCGACTAACGCCCCTCTCACGCCCACCATTTTCTCAAACACATCCAATCCAAATTTTGAGATATCCATGTTGTTCAACAAAGTTGAAAGTTCTTGAAATTAGGTCTTTTAGGATGATAACCCCCTCAGAGCTCTCAGTGCAAAGGTTTTAAGTTATGCCCTGGGGGAATTAAAGTTTATATCGAAAGTTGTTATAGAAATTTCAAAAAGGGCTCATTTGATTGGAAATTGAAATTGCTCTTTTTAATAGTCGAAAGTGAGTGGAGAGTAATTAACCCCCCTCTTACGCTCACCATTTCCCCAAAAACATTCAATCAAAGTTTGAAGATAGCCATTTTGTTCAACATAGTTGAAAGTTCTGGAAATTATGTATTTAAGTATAACAAACCCCTGAGAACCCCAAGGTAGTTGAAGTTTATGCCCTGGGGGCATATAAGATTTTATAGATGGAGCTGTCGTAAAACTTCAAAAGGGGCTCAAGCAATTCGAGATTGAGAGGGCTAGTGCCGTGTGTAATAGTAGAAAGTTATTGAAGCGTAACCAGCCTCCCTCTCACGCCCACCATTCCTCCAAACATATCCAATCAAAATTTTCAGATAGTTATTTTGTTCAACTTAGTAGAAAGTTCTGGAAATTAAGTCTTTGAGAATGACCTTCGGTTAAGGGTTGTAATTTATGCCCTGGGGGCATATAAGGTGCTTATAGAAAGCGTTGTCGTTTCCAAAAGTGCTCATTCGATTGAAATCGAAAGACCTAGTACCCTTTTTAATAGTCAAAAGTGATTGGAAGGCTTGCCATTTTCAAACAGTTCGTGGTAACGAACTAAGTAAGGAGCGACCCGGCTCAATGGTAACCGAAACTCTAAAAAACGGAATTTTGATACCAATAGATACATCAGAAGAATGAAATTTTAATGCTGATTTCAAATATGTAAGTTTCATCAAGTTTAATCTTACTAATCAAAAGTTACGCTTCTGAGAAAATTTGGCTGATTTAAAAAAAAAAGGAGGAAAGACCCCCTAAAAGCTACAGAACCTTAATGAAAATCACACCATCATTTTCAGCGTATAAGAAAACCCTACTGTAGAGGTTTCAAGCACCTATCTAGAAAAATGTGGAATTTTGCATTTTTTGCCAGAAGACAGATCAAGGATGCGTTTTTATTTATTTTTTTTTTTTTTTTCCCAGAGGTGATCGTATTGACCCAGTGATCCTAGAATATCGTGGGAAATTTCATTGGAATGGAAATTAAAAGTTCTAGTGCCCTTTTTAAGTGACCAAACAAATGGAGGGCAACTAGGCCCCCTCCCACGCTCATTTTTTCCCCAGAGTCACCGATAAAAATTTTGAGATAGCCATTTTGTTCAGCAAGGTCGAAAATATGATAATTATGTCTTTTAGGATGACTTAATCAGCCGAAGTCCCCGGGGGGAGGGCTGAAAGTTATGAACTTTAACCAATGTTAACATATAGTATTGGTTATTGGGAAGTATACAGACGTTTTCAGGGGGGATTTTTCTGGTAGGTGGAGGGTGGGGGGGGAGGACCTTGCTTTGAAGGGGGCGCCGGATTTCCCATCATTATTAAAGAAAAAGATCTGAAATTAAATTAAAAAAAGTTTTTCAACTAAAAGTAAGGTTTAGCATCAAAACTTAAAACGAACAGAAAATATTACGTATATGATTGGGTTCACCCCCTAGTCAATACCTCGCTCTTTAAGCCAAAGATTTTTTACTACTTTCATAAGAGCTTTTTATTCTAATTAACGGTCTTTGTGATTAAGCGGTCATTTTTAAGGAATTGGAACAAAATTCTAACTGTAGCTTAAAGAACAAGGTATTGAATAGGGGGGGGGGAACCCTCTAATATACGTAATAAGAATGTATGAATATAGAAGTTTGATATGTAAGTTAATTCGTAAGTTACGTATATTTATTACTAATAAAAACGTTCGTAAATAAAATTAAACAAGTTTCGAGAAAGCCATTTAACCAAATTAAAGTAAAATTAATACGCAAATTTTGTTTTAATTATTCATTTACGGTGAGCCAATATCAAAACCTGCATTAATTCAAAAACGTTCAAAAATTAAATAAAAAAAACAAGTGTTTTTTAACACTTTTCAATTGTTGAAAAAGGATTATATCTGGAATCAATTAGAGTCCATAGCTAATTCAGTGACTGTTATTTCGTAACATTTTGCTGTGGGTTAAAGTGACCTTGATTTAGGATATTCATTTAGATTTTGGATAATTCTTACGTCCAACACCCAATTGTGAATGGTGGCTGGTGTTTAACCCCCCCTGCCTCCGTGGTGACGCAAAATCGAGTGAATACCTATTTTGGTGTATACATTAGCTGGCTGGCGATGGACTTTTTGAATATTTATTTGGAATAATTTGTTTTGCCTCACGTAAAGATAAGTCTTTTGATTCTTTTTTTTTTATATTGCTCCTGATAATCATGGCTTTTAAACAGTTTGATCTTGCTCTTGCGAAGTTAAAGGATTATCCCCTCTGGCCAGTAAGAATAATCAAAGCTGGTAAAGATACACGAGGCAAGCCAGTTTATACGGTATTTTGCTATGGATCGCATGAAGAATTTCCCCTCGTGGATGCAAATCTCCAAGTTTATGATCCTACCACTGTTAATTTGTCCGCTCCTGCGGACAAATTAACCACGTTGCAAATTAGCCAAATTAACCTCCTCCTGCTGACCAATTTGTTCAGCATAGTAGAAAAATCTAATAGCTATGTCTTTGAGGATGACTTAATTCCCCACAGTCCCAAGGGGAAGGGCTGCAAATTACGAACTTTGCCCATTGTTTACATATAATATTGGCTATTCGGAAGTATACATACGTTTCCAGCAGGGATTTCTTTTCTGGTGGGGATGGTGGTGGGGGGGGGGGGTCAGGGTAGGTGGTTACGTGGGAGGATCTTTCCATGGAATAATTTGTCATGAGGAAAGGGAATTTTCCATGAAGGGGGCGCCAGTTTTCCCAGCATTATTTAAAAAACTGTAAACCTTTGCCACTCCTTCCTGGTGATGTCTGAGTATACATGGATAATCATCTAATATGGGTATGCGTGTGCTGGTAAGCGTTTAGCCAAATCTTTCAGAGCTAAGGGTTCATGCGGGAGGAGATAGAAGAAGGATTTCTTCACTAGAAACTATTCATCTATTCTACAAAGTCTATATACATGGTTTGAATACAAACATAAGATAAAAACTTTCGAGAAGCACTGCAGGAGAGGAACTACTGGTGACACTTAAAAAATCCGTATATAAAATGACTTTCAAAGTTTTTAGATACACATTCTACTATATTAGAATTGTCCAAATTCCACTTTCTGATATTATAAACCTAGTTTTTCTTATTCCCATTTCCACAAGACAAAAGCATCATGAACTCTATAAACCCGTGAGTACTAACCTAGGTGCTGATTCGGAAGGGACATGAAAAGGGACAAGAAAAACCCTCTATATATTGAAAAGGGACAAGAAACGGCACATGGAAAACCCACACCTTTGACACTATACTTAGACATGGACATTGGGAAAAAAAGCTGGCATGGTAACAACCATACGCGTGTACATTTTAAAAAGCTGACACGGTATACAGTGGGCACGCATGTTAAATCGAAAACTAGAGATTGTCAAATTGCGTATTTAGGAATGGTTTTTTAGGGAAAGCTGTCTATCACCCATGTGTTTTCCACAGTTCCATTTCTTTGAAGTCTGTGCTATCAAGAGTGGTTTCTGATTTGTTTTGGACAATTGCCTTTAGCCAACAATAGTTTGATATGAATGTCTCGGTAGATAGGATTTGCGAATTTGATCCTATTAAGGTGGAAAAAAAGAGTTTAGCATTTGCGAATACTTCGATACATACTGTATAATACACAAGTGGTGTTTGAACAGTGTTGTCAATTTAAAATAGAGTTTAACGAGGGCTTGTTAACTCAGGCAATTTGTTATAAATTTGGGACAACATAAATCTATCAAAATGGTTAATGATGATAGAATGACATTACAAGTTGACCTAGCTCTACCTCTACATATTTTTTATTCGTCCTTGAGATTTTCTATAAAATGCTCATACCTTACAATTAAATTTTCATAATGGTTTAACATACACAGGAATGGAATTATCTTGGGGGGAATTTTCCATGGAAAAGGGGGAGGGTATTTTTACGTGAAAAAAACTTCAACCGTGGCCCACCCCCCGCGATCAGAAATTGAATTATAAAAAAGTTTTTTCAACTGAAAGTAAGGAGCCACATCAAAACTTAAACGGGCAGAAATAGAGGCTGTTTTCAAAGATTTAGGATTCATTAACTTTCGTCTTGCCAGTCAAAAGCTATGAGCTTGAGAAAATTGTCTGATTATTGAAAAATGGGGAAACAACCTCCAAAAGACAACAGGAATGGAATTGTCTTGAGGGGGGATTTTTCCAGGGAAGAGGGGAAGGGTATTTTTAAGTGAAAACAACTTCAACCGTGGCCCACCCCCCAAGATCAGAAATTGAATTGTAAAAAAGTTTCTTCAACTGAAAGTAATGAGCAACATCATAACTCAAACGGGCAGAAATAGAGGCTGTTTTCAAAGATTTAGGATTCATTAACTTTCGTGTTGCCAGTCAAAAGCTATGAGCTTGAAAAAATTGCCTGATTATCGAAAAATGGGGAAACACCCTCCAAAAGACGATAGGAATGGAATTGTCTTAGGAGGGGGGAATTTTCCATGGAAGAGGGGAAGGGTATTTTTACGTGAAAACAACTTCAACCGTGGCCCGCCCCCCACGATCAGAAATTGAATTATAAAAAAAGTTTCTTCAACTGAAAGTAAGGAGCAACATTCTAATGGGGGGGGTTTATTAAAAAAGTTATTTATTCATATATTATTTATTCATATTGGGGGAATTCAGTTAAACTCTAAGCCGATGGTTCGTGATCAGCATACCTAAGTGGAGGCGGAGCTTTATGTGTAGGGAGCTTAAATTATCTGTATAAATAGGGAGATCGCATTAACGATCATACTGAGTCGAAATCAGATTGAATGGATACAGTTTCCCTTGGTAGCGAGTGGAGCCACAAGGACAAGCTATCTCGAGAAATACTAGCATAAAGAGAATAAAATAAGAAGATGATGCATTTATTTACTCACAGAACTGGAACAGAGCTTCGGTATATCAAAACACTTGCAGTAAATGGCACTAGGTTAAAACTGGTCACTGGTTCAATACTATTGTCTATTTAATTCACGTAGGATAAAAGGTTGAAAGTGAGTCTACAATAAACTGTCCCGAATCTCAAGTAAAACTCTCATAAGATTCATAAAAGATTGACATAAGTCTGGAAAATACTCCAAAAAAGACTCCAAACTAGACTGACAAAAAAAATACTAACTCAAATTGCTAAGCTCGAAAATACTATACTCTGAGATTTTAGCCGAAGGATACATACGGGCGTTATTGAAGAGCGCATTATATTGATCCTATTGGTTCAAATTTTTTGTCTTCTATTACTATTGGGCAGTGCTGTCCCAATCAGCTACTCGATTTTAACTAACTTCTGATAGGATTTATGACTCTTTAAAACTTCACTTTGGAATTCTTCCTAGCATGTTACAATTTTTTACTTGATACAAAGTTTAGCATTGTATTACGCTCAAATACCTTCAGAACCTTTTCCTTGTAATTTATACAATTTTTGACACATTTTATGCAAATTTCAAACCTAAGATTTATGGTGTTACAATTGTAATACAATTTTTCGCTACTTTTTGAATCTGACAATTAATTGTTACTTAAATTGTTTGGGTTTATATTCTGGGCAGTTTTACTTGGAAAATTTTTGGGGTATTGTAAATTGATTCCATTACATATCATTCTTCCCATTCTTAACGATGTCCTCATGGTTGTGTTACCCTACTCCTTCTACTCTTTTAAATTTTTGATCTCGCTTTCCCCCCTTTTTTTGACATGGTATTTGTTGCTTGAATTAACTTAGCCTTGGTAAGATATATATTTTGTTTCATGTTCCCGATTGTTTTACTAGACTACATGTATTAAAACATCACCTTAAAGTCCACCACCTATACACTCTATTTGACGAAAGGGTCAAAGAGTTTCTATTTACTAACACATTTGATTATATGATTATGTAATAATTATTGTGTCCCTCCACCTGATACTAAAATTCCTTCACCTGATATGCTAATAATTTTACATAGTTCTAACTAATTAAGTACTGCCTTTGCGACTATTTTATCACTTAACATGGTACATATAAGGTAGCAAGGTATTATTATTAGTTTCGTAAGTAAGGTATCATTTTCAAGAGCTGTATGGCTCTAATCACCTTTTACTCTATATTTAATGTATATTTATTAACGTAATCAAATTATAAATTTTTTTTGTAGCCCATTCTGGATGTCAATTTGATGCCAAAGTTGATTTTATCAAGTGAAAAATGGTTAAATTTTCGGTTACATTATTTTTTATTTTTGATGTTTTCCTTGTACGCAAACGTTTCAATTATATTTTGTGATATTAAAGTGAAATTTAATTACTTCTAATTACACTGAGTCTCTTTTGTCCTCCTCTGTTCTATCTCCTCTTGTCTCATGTTCTATTAATGAAAAAGTAATTTTTTTGTTGCCATAAAAGAATTTTGTTCTCCATTCTCAATGATATATTTGTATTTGGAGAATTTGTTGGAAGTATTTGCGCACTTTTAGGAAGTGAAAAGGACTCGGAAGTTGTTGCATGGCTAGAGAGGTCATGTGCGCTAAGTGACTAAACCATAAGCAAAGCATTGTTCTGTTAATTATAGCGAAGTTAAGTTTCTTTTTCTTAGTTCATAAAGTAGTTAGACTATTAATAGATGTACTTTACCTCAGTGTTTATCTGTGTCAAAGATTGAGTCACCGTAATATAGGGCTTGTAACTCTTGGTTATGCATAGTATATTTTTATCTCTTTCAGCACCTCAGAAATTAAACGAATGAGAGAGCAATAACATAGATTTTGCGTGCCGATATGATGATGGTTTGAGTGGAAAAACATTGAGTATTCACTTGCAGCTCGAAGATTATGTTTTACCCGGTGAAATATGTCCTATATGACGTAAACCTGACACTTTTCCCAAAATTTTTCATATGACGTGCCAAATTCTATTTTCAAGTTATATAATTATTGAAGATTTAACTAATATTTATGTTTTTCAGTTGACATCTTTAACTGAGACATGACTGTATGATCACAATTCTGAGCTGTTTGGCTTAGAGAGATATAAGTTTAACACAAAATTATGCATTTACGGCAAAATTGGGGTCTTGCCGTATATATTAGATTGGATATTGAAGAGGCCATTCGTAAAGAATTAACTAATTATAGGGAGATTACGTTTGAGTCATTCGTGTTTCATCTTCGTTTATGTGTTGTATTCTTGTTGTTTAACAGCTCTCTACCGTTTACTAATTTACATATATAATGAATTCTTTGATATTTCGGAAGATCAGCTTAAAAGGTTGTCGGTGAATCTCCTGTATTTTCATTTGGGTGATATGAACGTTGACCTGATTGAAAACAAAGAGCTGCCGACTATTGAATATTTTCAGATCATTTGGATTACTTCCATCAATCAACGTACCTACAAGGGTTACGGATACATCCACGACATATATTGATAATGTATTCTCTAATGTTAACCCTGATTCCCCCCGTGTTGTTAGTGACACTTCTGAACATTTTGGTGTGATTTATAGACAAGCTATTCCTCTAGGAAATAGTTGTAGGTTAATGAATGAGTTTTCTTGGCATTACGTAAATTAAGCAATTCTATTGTGTTATAAGATTGTCTTATCTCAAATAAATTGGGATAATACGTTATCAGTTGCATCTTATGATAAAGAGAAGTTTTATTTGTTTTACCAGATTATCCAAAGTGAATTAGGAAAGTATTGTCAAAGGAAAAAAGAACGACGTAAGATTCCAAATTTTTTCAAAAGGGAGATTGGAACGTCAACAGTAGATTCCTCTGATACGGTGAATTTTCAATAGATTCCTTGACTTTTGAGGCTTGTTGTCCCTCTTTTTAGAATATCTGGTAAACTTCTCCAGTTTCAAATATTAAGTTGAAACTCTCAGGAAAGTTTATTCCAGGCCGGGGGAGGGGGGAAATGTGCGATGACCTTCAACTTCGAGAAAAAAGGAATCAAAGAGCCTTCGTACATCCCTGCTATCAAACATCAAATTTGCTGGATCTCTTGAACAGTTTGGGGAGTGGGGTTAAAAATTCACGTCAAAGAAAAAATGGGGTGGCGTATGGAAACTTTGAACTCTTGATGATTTAAAATTTTTTAGATTCAGAAAATCCTATCTTTATAGAGCATTCATTTACAAGGTCCTGTATCACATAGAATATAATCAGGTCTGAACAATTCAGAAGACATTATTTGATACGGAGCCATCAAAATAGAGTATCTGCAATATATCTGTATTTTCTTGAATTATCAAGATTAAACTTTGAGAGGGTACATACGATAGGAGGTAGGGGGGGGGGGGGGGTTAAAATATTTTTTTCAAATTCACCTAAGCATTTTTGTTCTGCAATCAAGTACTTCTATTGTATTCACTGTTAAATAGTTCCTTAAATCAAAAGATCATATAAGTTGCCTGGTGATCTAAGAATAATTTCCTGGTTAAGTATCAATGTAAAATAAAAGAAGCCTCGTGTCTCCAGTCTATCAAAATAGCACATCTTCACTATCTCAGGAACAAACTGGAACCAGGATTCATTTGGAATTGCTGAGGGATGTTTGGGGGGTGGGGGGAAATTGACCCTGACTTTTGAATTAAAAGGAGGCCCAGAGGGTAATCGTAAGAAAATGTGTGTCTAGGTTGTCAAAATAGTGTAACATGTTCAAAAGACTAAAAGATTCGGATTAAAAAACAAAAAACAAGAAAAACTGATGATTTGATATCCAATTCAAAATTTCATCTTTCCATTTTGCTTTATATTTAGTTTTTAGATGTGGCCCCCCCCTCCACTCGAACAATTTTCAGAGAGAATTTCTGCAGTGTTAAAAATTTTATAAAGGAAATTTTTCAGGGAGAAAGCCTAACACCGTGGAATTCCTAAATTTCTTGAATAAGTGGATTCCTATGCAATAAGCGCGTCCGAACATAATTTTGGCTACTATCCCCAGTAAGTGCCCAATTTTTTTTTCTTCTTGACTAAAACAAGTTCTCAGAACTAACAGACAGACGAGTCTTGAACTGTCTTAAAAAAACTTGCACTTTTTAAAGTTTGATCAAAGGTCACCCGGGACAAAGGGGGTCAAACCTGAACAGTGTAGGGTATCAACGCCTTCCCATAAACAACTCACTAACATCCACTTAACAAGTTATGAAAGTTTAATCTACATACCCTCATTGCTAGTTCCAAGACTATTTCTGATTATAGTTTTTAATAACCCGCGTACAAAGAGTGCGTTTTGATGCCAACCCCTTCAAAATTACTTGAAAGCAGTCACAATTAGAATTGGTCAATGTCAGAAGTATTTCCAATTAAATTAGTTAGTAGTTGCAGCCATTTTAGAGGTTGCAGCTATGGGGGCCTACAATATCCAAAATGAAACCGTAAAATATTACTATATGATTGTAGAAACACCTTTTTTATAAACAATATGATAATAGTGTGTTTTGAAGTAGTTCAAAAAACCCCTCACCATTCAGAGACGATTTAAATTGACACATTTTACCTATTGGGGCAAAACTGTGTTAAAATATCTCCTCCAGTTTGAACGATAATAACTCTTGTGCGTAAAAAATCAAAAAATTGTATAACTTTTAAATTGCCTAATAATTTGTCCCATAATCAACTTGTTCTTTATTGTCTATATTTTATCTATAATCCTTACGTTTCCTTCTTTAGTTAATCATTTTCTTTACTTGTGCTCTTCTTTCATATAACAAATATACATATAGTGTTTTTTGAATGAGTTCAAAATACCCCTCACCATTAAGTGAGATTTCACATTTAGATTCTTACTCTTTTGGGGCAAATCTAGATTAGAACATTTTTCTTTTTCCAAATGACAAATTCAGTGTGTAAACACTATAAGTTTAAGAATTTTTTAATTGTGAAACATTTCACCCTAAATAAGTGTATTTTTTCTTGTCCATGTCTTATAAATTATCCTCACGTCTTTTCTTTAAGTGATTCTTCTTCTTTTTCTTAATTTACTCCTTCCTCAACTTGACTAAGCTAATGCTGAAAGCAGAATAAAATTATTCATATATGTCCAATTTTCACTTTTTTTGTGATTTCGCCTTTTAACATCAGGTTACAACTTAAAACCCTGCTATTTGAATTTTTCCGAGTCAAGAAAAGGACCACCTACTAAACTCGTTTATATTAACCGAAGAATGAACTCCCCCTTTTTCTCAGTATGTTCTCTTTTGCATAGGCCTTAATTGTGATCAAAATTGTGTTTTTAGAGCATCAATGACAATTGGGCTCAATGGCTCCTTACATGCAGGTCAATACCACGAACTGTCTGATTATTGTGGGACTTTAATTTTGCACATCCTTGGTATTGATATAGCTTCAAAGGTTGTTTGAAAAGCCTTGTTTTACGAAAGCATTTTAATTTTCTGGATTTTTGAAAACATTTTCTTTTTCTTTTTGTTCACATAACAAGGTTGAGGGCACTATCTTCACACAAGAACTAATAGAGTAGACTTTAACGGAACACTAAAGAACCTGCAAGAGAAACAAACTAGGATTGGCGCTTTTATATACATAAAACCAAAATTTTTTTTCGCCTTTACACCCTCAGTGGAGCTTATTCAATGAGCCTGATTCAGAAATTATTTTCTTTATATATTAGACTAAAAGCATTTTCACTTTTGGGCACTTGTTTATACCTAATCAAATTTCATTACAGAAGAAAGGTTTCCTTACAAATACCTCAGTGGAAGGATTTTTAACCTGCGTGCACTCGTTTATGTCTGGCCAAAGCTCCCGAATGAGCAAAGGTTTTCTTACATATATTACACTGGAAGGGCTTTTCACCTGTATGTACTCGTTTATGACTAATCAAATGTCCTGACTCAGCAAAGGTTTTCTTACATATAGAACACTGGAAGGGTTTTTCACCTGTATGTACTCGTTTATGTAATGTCAAAGATGCCAAATGAGCAAAGGTTTTCTTACATATATTACACTGGAAGGGCTTTTCACCTGTATGTACTCGTTTATGACTGATCAAATGTTCTGACTGAGCAAAAGTATTCTTGCATATATCGCACTGAAAAGGATGTTCACCGGTGTGTACTCGTTTGTGTCTAGTCAAATCTCCCAACTTAGCAAAGGTTTTCTTACATATATCACACTGGAAGGGTTTTTCATCTGTGTGCACTTGTTTATGACTAATCAGATTGTGCAACTGAGCAAAAGTTTTCTTACAAACATCACACTGGAAAGGTTTTTCCCTTGTATGTACTCGTTTATGTGTAGTCAAACTTCCCAACTCAGAAAAAGTTTTCTTACGTATATAACACGGAAAGGGTTTTTCACCTGTATGAACTCGTTTATGATAAGTCAAAGATGTCGAGTGAGTAAAGGTTTTCTTACAAATCTCGCACTGGAAGGGTTTGTCACCTGGGTTTAGTCGTTAATGTAAAGTCAAAGTACCAGACAAAGCACAGGTTTGCTGACATATATAACACTGGAAAGGTTTCTCCCCTGTATTAAATCGTTAATGTTCATTCAATGATGCTGAGTGAGCAAAGGTTTTCTTACATATATTACACGGGAAGGGTTTATCACCTGTATGAACTCGTTTATGATTAGTCAAAGATGCTGTGTGAGAAAAGGTTTTCTTACATATATCGCACTGAAAGGGTTTTTCCCACGTATGCACTCGTTTATGAATAATCAAATTTCCTGAACAAGCAAAGGTTTTCTGACATATATCACACTGAAAAGGTTTTTCACCTGTATGTAATCGTTAATGTGCAGTCAAAGATACCGAGTGAGTAAAACCTCTATTACATATATTACACTGAAAAGGTTTTTCACCTTTATGTGTCCTTTGATGCATTTGCAGTTTGCATTTAGTTAGAAATCTCTTTTTGCAAAGGTTGCACTCATGGTATTTTCTAAACTTCTTGTTGGGCGAACGGCGATTCAAAAGATTTCCTTTATCGTTGTGGCCTGTTACTCTAGAATTCAACTCAAGTGAATTTAAACTGACGGCTGTGGACAATTCCTGCGAAGTAACTCGAGAGGTACCACCCTGTAATACTGTTTCAGACTCGTTTTCTGAAAAATGACCAAGTAAAATTAAATGTTCTTTCATGTTATGAATATTGTCTTGCAAACAAATTGGACATCTTCTTGTTTATCCCATTTGATGCTCAATAAAATGAGCCACAAAACTTCTATAATCTCTAACTACAGCAGGACAGATATCACATTCTATCGGTGAAAGCTCTTCACGGCCAGTGTCTATATGAAGTTCTAATAGCAGAGATGAATTCTCTGTCTTTCCACAAAAGTTGCAACGCCAGAGACTCGGTTGAGTTTCACCACTAGTGCCACAACTACCTGAAGTCATTGCTTCTGAAATTAGGGGATAAAATTAAATAAAAGTAATGTAACAACTAAGGTTATAACTTAACAACATTATATTTAAAAAAATTGGATTAATATAATTTACTATTTGAATAGTTGTTTCATTAAGTAGAAACGATGAAAAATAATATTTAAAATTCTACACGTAGACGAAAGCAAGAGTTAAAACACTTAAAAGATTTTACAATCATAAGGAGTTAAAGAAAATAGTATATACTAATTAAATAGAAAATAGTATACTAATAGAAAAATAGAAAAAAGAAAATAGTATATACTAATTATTATTAGTAATTAGTATATACTAATTAGTAATTAGTGTTGTGGTTTGTCTTAATAGACAGACAACAGTAATAAGGATCCTTTATTTTCGGGCATTATCGTTAATAAGGCATATATTACGAACAAATACAACAAGCTCATTTACAACAACCTTTTATATCTATTAGTTTAATAGGGTTCTCGCTGCTGCAGATATACGAATTAATTACTTCTAAAAGTAGGAAATTAGATTAAATAAAAGTCAATATAACAGCTAAAAAATAATACGAAAATATTTAATACACAGAAGCATTGAACGGCATTAGTTCTTTAAGAACACAGAACGATTAGAAAATTACCATTCAGATTCTACGAAGCAACACAGTAGGATACATTGCTAGGTGTAGCATTCATTATGATGGTGATTTATTGGCCGGGCATCTGAAGCAACAGCAAGTTTGGTCAGTCTTGGTGCACAATACATAGAACATGTCGCATTTGAAACGAAAATCCTAGATTTAGTTATCATCTCTTTCCCCAGAACAGCCAGAACAGGAAAGTCGAGTACAATCACTTGCGATATACGCAACGCAGTGGCAGGAGTAGCAACATGTGAGCCTAAATAAAAACTTTTCAGCAGACAGCTTTTCATAACCAATGCTGATTGAGTCGCTAAGAAACTGATCTACATCATTTTTACTATCAAAGTACATCTTGAAAACTTTCGCACTTTCATAACTGCCGATTTCAGCAAACTATTTGGCATTAGAACCAAGTCTCTTAGAGTCCTGCTCTGTCATGCTAGTCAGCGCACGCTTAAGAGTTGCAGAAACGATTCACGCTTAGCTCTAAATTGGGATCGGGGGCAATTGATTTCATGGCCTCAATAATGGCTCTTGGGGAAGATTTGGATCTTGTTATCATCTTTCAGTCATCCTTGGTCTTTCAATGTTGATTTATTTCATCAGTGTCCGGGCAAATACTATCGACAAAACCCTTGCGAGCGTACTGATGATCGAACATTTTTGGGAGATTAACGACAACTGCATACGAGAGTTTAGAACCTGTTTTTGTAATCATCATAGTGCCAAGAGTGGATCTAGATGAACATAGCCGACTGAAAGAAGAGATAAAAATCTTGAGCTTAAGATGGAGTTTATTTGCTGTCCTCTTGAGCGTTATGTTTGAGTCACATAGAAAAACGGCAATCCCATCTGGCTGAAAAACGACAAACTTTGGCAGTGGTACTGAATTCTTATAACTATAATTAAGCGCTGGAAGGATGTCTGTAAAAGTGTCTGAAACCTTCTGTGTGTCAGTTAGTCTGGCCATCATTTTCGCTTCAGACCAGATTAACCGCTTGGCTTGCGCAATTTGATCACCAGCAAAAAACCCGCAACCTACTTTGACTACTTATGCATCCGTGTTCCGAACCTTCCTTGCTCGAACCGCATTTTTCAGAACTGCATTCAAGACTAGTTTCTCCGATGCCATGACGCCCGGCCTATACCGATAGGGCTCTTATGTTTGTTAGCTCTCTTCTGAACAAGCTGTCACTGAATTAGCAAAAAATTGGATAAAATTACTTTCTTATTTCCTTGAAAATAAATTATTTTCTAGAACTTGGATTAAAAAATTGTTGAAGATACAGTAATGCTATATCTGTTTGTACTACCGTAGCATTAAATCCAAACAAAGCTATCCATATTTAGTCTATAATAGTAAGGTCACTTTAGATTTTAGTCCGTAGCATAGTATTGTGAAATTTCTGTAATCACTCAAGGTCACTGAATTTATTAAAGTTTGAGGCACTACATTAATATGATTTCAAAGCTGGTTTTAAAATTCCATAAGTTGAAAAAGATGTTATCACTCTAGAGACTAAATGGAAAAAAATGAAAAAAGTACAGATAATTCCACCTCCTCTCCTCTCGGTGACATAATAATCCTTTTCACTTAAAATTTCAACCTTTAATGTCACCTTCATTAATTTAAAAACGTCTTCTTTTTTTAATTTGACACAATATATAACACACTCGAAAAGCCCAATACCTGGCTCAATGTTATCGCTGTTGACTTGCAAAAAGCTTTTGATTTAATCAACCACAATATACTATTAGAAAAGCTATCTAATGATTTTCAAGTTTACCTATATTCAATTGGAATAATTGCATTTTTCATCACTTATAGAGCGCATGTCGGGTAATACCTGAATATT
The DNA here is from genome assembly GCF_049724085.1 of Artemia sp. Qi Xiang Cuo. Lineage (NCBI taxonomy): Eukaryota > Metazoa > Arthropoda > Branchiopoda > Anostraca > Artemiidae > Artemia > Artemia sp. Qi Xiang Cuo. The sequence goes on along the minus strand of NC_142808.1, from coordinate 67,664,737 downwards.
ATTTCTGATTCCTTCTTAATTTCAATTAGTATTCCCCATGGAACCATTTTAGGTCCAAATTTATTTCTTACAATGATAAACAACCTTGATGTTTATTTGTCAGATAGATAGAAATTCGTTGATGATCTAACTGTCTTAGAGACATGTTTCCAAAATTCAAAAAGCAACCCAATCTTAAACTCCTTAAAAAATTTAAATGCCCTAAATCGCATTGTTTGAGGATTTTCCTGTCATTTGTACGCCTAACCCTTGAGTACGCCTGTCCTGTTTGGCATTGTGGCATCTCTATTGAATTGTTGGACGGAATAGAGAAAATCCCCAAAAAGGTGCCTAAGAATTATCTTCAATAGGGTACAGTACCTTATATTTCCCTTCTTTACAGAGCTATTTATGTCACCCTTAAGGAGAGCAGAGAAAAATTTACCTTGCGTTTTGTCAACAATATCCTTCATAACTCTGGAGCACCTCCCCTTTTCCTTGGTCAATCTTCGCCCCTTCAACCCCACCTCCAGCGGTCTTTTTCAACAAAATCCTACTACTTGCCCCACTCAGATTTATCACTTACATATATATTATACCTGTTATCCATTCAATAGTTGACTGTTTAAACCCGTGACTCTATACAGCCTCCCCTCCCCCCACTCACGTTTTACCTCCGGTAATGATTTTTTTTCAAATTTTGCACTGTGTAAGTGGTTTCATTTATGATTATTATCCACTAATAACTTAAGTTTTGTTTTAATTTTACTTTATCCTATTGTTAATTTTACGAGTCTCCCAGGAGGTTCCCATTCTCCTTAACTCTTTCTATACAACATTATTCCACCCTCACAACGAAAAACCTGCTCTCTGGTTAGCTCTAGACGGTTGGCCGAAAAAGAAAATAATTGACATTCTGCCATCCTTAGTTTGCCGACCACCCTCACGCCTTCTCAATCTGCATCTTATTATAACCCTGGAAAGAGTGAACTATAATATTCGTAAAGCATTCTGCTTGAAATATGGTCAGTCATCCGGATACCCAGAAAAATCCGTAGGCAATTTCTCTGGAAAACACCCAGCAAATTTTCGTCAGTTTTGGTGAAAGCTTCAGAAACCAGGCTTCAGACCAATATTTGACCACTGTCATCCTCCACCTTCCTCCGAGTCCTCCGTCTGTCTGTGTCTTTCAAATTCACAGCCATTTTATCCTTTCATCTCAAAACTCCTCAGTTCTTATTTTTGATGTCTTAATTTGCAAATAACAGTGGACGAAGTCATTCAATATTACTATCCTTAATGTCCCATATTAATATTCTATATTACTATGCTATATTACTATCCTTTTCTATATTGCTCCCTACGACTAACCACCCTTCTTTCTTCTATGTTGTTTTCGGTCTTTATGTTTTAACCATATTGTATGTTGATTATCGGTGTGTTTGTTTATTTAATTATAATATTGAAATATTGACACTACACTATCAATAGTGATTAAATGAAAGTATTCTTGGCCGGCAGAAAATGTTGGTGCTCTAAATGATAGTATTTATTTACTAATATATTCCAGTCGTATAAGGAAAAAATACATTATCAAGGTTTTTATCTCTTTCACTTTCCACAAGCTTTGAAGTAGGAATAAAAAATGAGTTTACCGAGATACATTTACATTATTTATATAAATTTACCCTACTCTTACATTTTAATTTTAATAGTCCTCATTATGATTTGAATTAAAATTTAAAATTAAAATTCTCAAACATACTTCGAATTTAAAACAATCGCTATACTCTCATCAATCGCATAAGGTTATAACACCTGTAAAACTATACCAAGTATAATTCCTCGCTCTTAAGGTTCATTTATTTATACTGGCCTATCAAAACCTAAAAGAATATTCGGATATTCAGAAATCAGAAAGAGTCGAGTATTCAGCTCATTATGCTTAGCTATCATATTAAGAGTGATTAATGTTTAACAGCTCAAACAGATTTATTTTAAACAATACGAGGACAGAACATCACTTTAGAGGGTAACTCAACATATTCCGAAATTATTCCTGTGCAATAAGCTAGATCAACATCACAACTTTGTAGTGATGTGTTTCTTTTCTTGCTTCACAAGTGTAGCAACCTTAAATGAAAATAATGAAAATGAAAATAGTCTAACAATAATATCTCAATTATTATTTGCCCTATATTTAAATTACATTTATGCAATTTGTTAAGCATACACACACACCTTGCTTTATTTTAATTTTAGCACAACGAGTCCCTCGTATTATTAATGTCTGATATGTTTACAACATGTTTACCAATTTATGTTTTGTAATTCAAACTATTAGTAAAATACTGTTAGTTTGAAAAATACCTCCATCATTGTTGACCAATTCCTGGTAGATTGACTCAGACAATAAATTACATATTCTGTATGAACCATTTAAGATTACGTTTTGATTTCCGAGCAATACAGAAGAGTTTGTAGTACCCACGAATGTTTCAGTATTAAATTCTAGGGCGTCATAAATTTCTAAAAAACGAAAATATTAAAAACAGAGGGTTATAAATACCAAAAACTACTATATTAAAATATTTCCTGTAACGTATCCATAACTAATGATACTCACAAAAAAAAAACAAATAAAAATTATAACTCCAATAAACTTTTTAACTAAAGCACGAAAAAAAAAGAAAACATCCATAATATTTCAACACATCATATAATGCAAAGAAAACACTTAAAGGTCCAATCACCAATTCATTTACATAAATAATCACCTACTCAATTCTTTTTTTTCGTTTTTCAACTCTGGATTCCTTGATTGATCTAAGTACTGAGGAGTGGGCATCAGCTTGAGCCCCCTTGTAACGAGGTCACTTCTCAAGTGGGAACCTATGAACTATGGAACCTATACACCACCTATACAAAAAAACAGTTATTATAGTTTATGCTCCAACCAGAGACACGCCAGAGAGTGAAGCAGATTATTTTTACAAACTTCTAACTTATAAACTTAAGAAGGTCCAGAAACAGTATACTATCTTAACTAAAATGGAACTTCAATGCCAGAATCAACAGAAAAGTATCCAATGCTGGGTCTGACGGCCAATTTGGTCTTGTGGTGGAGTGGCTAAAAATTACAATTCTAAATTGTTTTCAAGATAGCTTGAAACCTGGTGGACATATTCTTTTGAACATGTTGAACAATCCACAATCTGGAGTCAAAAATTCGATTAATAGAACGTCGTATAACGTCGCAAATTGTCAATTGGGGTTTTAATATCCAATGTCGTGAAATGGGTAAATGCTTCTGAACCCATTAGTAGTCTTAATTTTAACCTCAGATTACAAGAACATCGTCGAAACGTCCCACAAATATAAATTGGGTTTTAACGGTCTACTAAAGCTTAAAAAAGGTAAAAAAATAATGCTGAACACACTGATTGTCCCAACCATATACTCATATTATATGATCTTCGTCTGAAAATCAGAAAACATCGGGAAATATCAAATAACGATTTGGTGATACATAAGAGTCGGTATATTAAAGCCGCGGATGAGGTCTCAACTATGCATAAAATTCAAAATTACACATAATAGGTGACAAACATGTCTTCAAACAGATGTATAACGGTGGGTACGATGACCTTGGCAAAAAATGAGGTATTGATTAGAGATGAAATTTTAGCAGGGTTTTAGAGGCAATAAGTCTGGACCATGGATATCATTTTTCTAAAAAATATAAACTGTACCAGAACGCCACATTAGGTTTGTTTGACGCTCAGACTATCCTATAGCGAAAAAAAATTTAGAATGCACGACATCGACTATACAAACTATCTTACATACTTTATGAGATTCATCGTAATTAGAAAAAGAGGTAATTCAAATCACTTGAAAACAAAGCATCCCTTCTACTGAAATTTGCCAAGAATCAGTAATTTCCGAATAATCATATCAACAAGTTAATAGCTTATTTAAGCCCAAGCACATTTGTTATTAAACATTTGCACTTTTGAACACAATATTTTTTACAATTGTACCTGGTCAGCTCCTTGCAGGCAATTGATGCCCCTGGTGAATCGCTCCGACGTGGAGGCCATTTCCCGCCTTTGCCTCGTTTCCATCCCCATTCTGAGGGGTCAAGTTTAAGTGGATCCCCTCTGAACGACTAATTCCAGATTTTTCTTTGGAACACAGCGGATCAGATATGCTGAAGCGTTTCTGCTCCCATTGCAGGGATTCGGTCTACCAATTTGCTTTGGCTAAACATGTTTTATGCGGACGTCATGGTTAATCATCATTGCAACTCGAGCAGTGATACAGAAGGTTTGCAATTAGATTGAGCACAACAATAACGTTCTTTTCAATGTCTTTGTCACCTTCAATTGCGCAAGTCATCGATGATGCATCTCAGGATAGATATACTATTAATTCCAGAGCAGTATAGCCAACATTTGCACATACGGAAGTTGTGTTACATCGCATTCCGAGAAGGCATGGAACATCGGCAATGTTTTGCATTTGGCTGGTTCAAGGTTCAAAGTAATACGGTTCATCGGGATTCACTTATGGGTTTAACCAATTCCAAAGAACATCCAAAGGCCCTCGACATTCAGATCACGAATCAGCAAACGAGACTAATCATTCCTATAGACTGAATAATCCGTAGCTTTTACCTTTTATCACTTTGTACCTTCGCCTGTAAGACAATACATTTCTCCACCTCTTCATGTGCACAGGGAATTGCATTTCCAGTGTCAAACATTCGGTCAGAACAAAACACTAGTTCTTACATTGTAACAAATACACCGTCGATCTTTGAGTGGGCCGACCTTGTCCAACCAAATTTCGGACAGAAAGTCAAACGCCTGGGGCTTACTCTGATCAATTTTCAAAAAGTATTTTTATTTGAATTTTTGGGGAATACTTGTTGCAGATTTCCCGGCCATCTTCCATGTAGACATCCCACATGACGTCAATTCTTTCTCATCGAATGAGCTGATATCGAATTTATGGAATGAATATGTCGACTATGTAATAACCAACAGACTTTAGTGATAGTCAACATATGCCTTATAAATGCCCTACCCAAAATCCACCGCGACCAAAGGAGGCTGAAATAGATAATGGTAACTCAGAACATATTTCTACATCTTCAAGCAATACTGGAAGGAGGTCAGAGTGTAGTGTGCTTTAAATGTCACCTTGCTTGATTGCTTGAACGCATGGAAGGAAATATCTCCTTCTCAGCAGAAACGTTTGTCAGTTCATAAGAACTGAATACGCTAGCAATATATAGACAATAAAAGAGTTCCCTGTTCGTCCTTAAGACAGTCACCAAGGTCCACATATGTAGGAGAAAGGCCCGTTCCTAACATCACTGTAACTAACTATATGTTAAACAGAGGAGGGTCACTCAGAACATGTTTCCACAACTTTCTGCCAAAGTGTACTGAGTTCAGATTGAGGGGTGCGTTGGATTTCACCTTTGCTTGTAAGCTTGGGAGGACACATCTCATTCTCATGGGAGAAGAAGTTTGTCAGGTCAATAGATCTGAATTGACTAGCAACATATAGATTATGAAAGAGTTCTCCGTTATTCCTTGAGGAATCTAGCTTGCTCATCATCGGTGTATTTGCAGCAGGTCTTCGCTTTTTTGAAGATTTTGACATTATTTCGAGGAAATGGGTCTGACACTGGTTTTTGCCTCAATTTTTGATCAGTTTTTTTCCGTTCTGATATAGGGATGAAAGAAGTCTCTTTACCTGAAAAATTCGTCGACTATCTAACACAAGCAATTCTTTGGACTCGTCTTCAAATGGGTTTCAAAATTTGTCTATGACATGTTCACATAAACCAAAAACTGCCTCTGTATATTTCGATTTTCGCTACAGTATATGTGGTAAGTTTTAAATATTTGAGGATAAAAGTGAGACGACCAGTGCAATCAGCATCATTTTTGGCCCGTTTCAAGACTATCTCAAGCTGTTAAAACCCCATTTGAATTTTTCGGACAATTCGCAACGTTGTACGTTTTAGTGGCTAAATTTTTGTTGCCTAGTTTTGTATAGCTGAGGCTTCATTCATGGGTTTAATTTACTGATACTGATATACCAGCAAATAGTTTTTTGACAAAAAACGTCACGCTTGGGGACGTTTAGAAGACTTTCTCATGATTAGAGGATAAAAGTGAGTTAACCAGTTGGTTCAGCATTTTTTTTTACCTATTTCGAAACTTTCTTGGGCTATTAAAACCCCATTTCATAATCCACAACGTTTCTAAAACGTTCAAGAGATCGACCTTCAGCACAGACAAAAGTATATTTCCACTAACTTTCATACTTCCCTGAAAAAAAAGCGAAATTCTTTTGATCTTTAAAGCTTAGCCACTCCACTAATAAAACCACCTGTAACTGGAGTCAAGGTTTCTTCAGTTTTCCATGACGAATGATTTCGTAGCTACCAATACCTAATTCAAACACAAACACAGCCAGAGACATGTGACACTCCTGTTTTAGATGGTAGAGCTAAAAGCCGGATTAAGTCTATCCTTATGCCTTGCGGGTGGAAACCAAGAGCTACGTAGGTTTTTTATAACAGTGGAGCGTATACCTGTAAAAAAAATGGTTATTATCCCCCCCTAGTCCATATCACTCATAAGTCTCGCCACAGACCACGAAGAAATATTAAACAACTATGAAAATGTTATGCAACTATCTTCGATGACCTTTTCATACGAAAAACACTCAAGTTAATAGATTAGAAGCAATCCAAGTACAAACGACGGATACGCGAACTTCCAGCTTGAATGTAGGCTTGATGAACATACGCACTTCAGTCCACGGAGCCGCAAAATCTACCGAAAAGTCGAAAATGGATATCGAAACGCAAAGTCAAGGTGACTGGGCACAAGGAAAAGAATTCGGACAGAGAATCCGACTTGTTCGAACGCGTGAGAAGAGAATAAAGCTATTAATGGTAAGAACCAGTACAGGTAGAAGATCATCAAAGACATGGAGGCCACCGCCTCTAGATCAGACACCAGGAAAATGTATCAGCCCCAAAAACAAATTAGCAGGAAATCATTCAAACCTATTAGTACCGTCGTCACAGGTAATAACAGAAGTTGCGGTCAAAAAACCCATAGCTGGAAAAATAAATTCGACCAACAACATTAACGAGCCCTATCACACCACAGAAATGAATCTAAATCAGCATGGACAAAACTCGTGCCACAAATCACATGATCTGCAGAAGCCAAACCCACCCAGCAGTATCTAAAAAGACTTGAGCGTGACTCCTCTATGTTAGATTGAGCCTGACAATTGATTAATTGCCTGAAAAGTAATAAAGCCCCTGGTCCCCATGCTGTTCAGGCTAAACTCTACATGTAAGTTGGGACAGCACTTGTCAGCAGGCTCCATAAGCTAATTTAAACTTTAAAACATGACGTCAGCGAAAAACCAGTGAGGTCATAATATTGAACAAAACCAGAATACAGTTGAAAGATCATACGATAAGAAAACAACACAGAAGTACCATTCTAGCGTAGACTATAGTCAACATTATACGACTCCAAAGATTCAGTAATTTTGTATAATAATTTTTTTCCCCAGAGGCACTTCATATGGAAGGGGTCGTCGTAAAAACTTCATAGGGGGCTCATTTAATTGAAAATCGAGAGTTCTAGTGCTCTTTTTAAGCGTCAAAAGGAGGACACTCCTCCACAGCTATCAGGACAAGAGTTGTAAGCAATGCCCTGGGGGCATGAAAGCTTTTAATAGAAAGCTTTGTCACAAAAACTTCAAAAGGGATCATTCGATTGGAAATTCAAAGGGCTAATGCCCTTTTTAATAGTCAAAAGTGATTGAAGGGCAACTGACCACCCTCTCACCTCCATCTCCTCCCCAAACAATGTCCCTCAAACGTGGGAGATGGCAATTTTGTTCACCGTAGGTGACAATTCCTCACGTTGGATTTTTGTGAATGACCCCCCCCCCAGAGCCCTCAGAGTAAGGGTTGTAAGTTATGGGCTGGGGACATATAAGGTTTTTATATAAAGCATTGTCGTAGAAACTTCAAAAAGGCCACATTCAATTGGAAACCCTTATTAATAGTCGAAAGTGATTGGAAGGCAACTAAAACCCCTTCCACGCCCACCATTTCTCCAAACACATCCAATCAAAATTTTGAGATAGCCATTTTGTTCGAAGTAGTTGAAAGTTCTGAAAATTAAATCTTTGAGCATGCGAACCCCCCTTCCACGGTCTTCAGAGCAAGGGCTATAAGTTGTGCCCTGGGGCACAGTTGTGCCCTCATAAAAAGGAAGGTTGTATAAAATACAAAGGTCTACTTTAATTGGATATTAATAATTCAAGGTCACTGTTTTAACTCACAAGATATGAAAGTGGAAGGATCCCGGCTCCAAATGCTTTTTTCCCACCTATTTCAGATAAAAATTTTGAGATGGCTTTTTTTTTGTTAAGATGTCAAAGATCATATACAAAAATTCCAGTGTCGACTAAACCCCCCGGGACCGGAGGGCAGGTGTTGTATGTTATGCCCTGGGAGCCTATGTGTTTCATATATAAGTAATACCCTTATAAAACACACAGAGTGCTTATTTGATGGGACATTGATAGGTCTCGGTCAATTTTTAATAGTACATAAATACAATGGTACCGAGCCCCCCCCCCATACCCTCGCTTTTCCACAATCATCCGCTCGAAGTTTTGAGTAATCCCGTTTTTTACAAATTGTAAAAAAATGAGATAAAGAAAGTCTGGTGTCAAAACAACCCCCCAAGCCCAGGGGGTAGGCGTTGTAAGTGTTGTCCAGGGGGAGTTTATGGTTATTATTAAAGGATTACTCTTATAAACTACCAGGTGGGCTCATTTTATTAGAAATTTAATTTTCTTTTTAAATTTTTAATTTTAAACATTTATCCGAGGTAAAATTGCCCCCCCCCCCCCACACACCGTGTTGTACAGCAAGATATCCCATAAAAATTTTAAAATACTCATTTCGTTAAAAATCATTAAACGTAAGATAACATACCATCTTACGCAGACAGACTCCCCCCCCCATGGCCCAGAAGCAGGCGTTGTAAGTAATGCTCTGGGGGCATATATCGTTTTTATGGAAGGGATGCTTGTATAAATTTCGGAGTGGGTTAATTTGATTGTAAAGTTAAAGTTCTCTTTTAATTTTCAAGAAACAAATGATACTGGAGGGCAACACTCCCCCCTCCCTCCACGCCCTAAATGCCTCCGAGAAATTTTCCGTGATAGGCATTTTGTTAAAAATAGTTCAAGGTTCAAATAACAAAAACTCTTGTGTTGACACCGCCCCCCCCCCCCGGGCCCGAGGGTAGGCTGTGTAAGTTACGCCCTGGGAGCCTATATGGGTGTTATGGAAGGGATACTAGTCTAAAGTTTATAAAGAACTTATGTAAGTGGAAATTGAAAGCTGTAATTCCCTTTTAAGAGTGGCAAGTGATCGGAAGGCAGCTAGCCTCCCCCCACACACTATTTTTTTTGTTTCCAGATGCGCTTCATACAGAAGGGGTCGGGGTCGTCGGATAAATTTCAAATGGGGCTCATTTCAAAACTTTTTCATTTTGATATTGTTACTTTGATACCAGGTTTGATACTTTGATGAAGATTTGATTTTTTTTCTTCTAAGTTTGATTTTGGAATAAGGAATTTTATTAAACTTGAACCTTTTTTAAAGAAAAGACTAACAAAAATTAATTAAAAAAAACTTTCTGATGAATCGGTTTTTCAAAAAAAGTAAAGGCATATTTAAACTTAAGCATAGATAACTAAAACATCTGTTAAATTAAAAATCAACACGACCAGAAATTTCTGCCAAAGAACATAAATTAAACAAACAATCATAGCAAAAATATAACAGGTAATAATATAAATGAATAAAAAGATCTGAAAGCCAGTAATGCTTAGATTGAATATAAAAATCCATATTCGAAATGAAAAAAATATTTTGATATTAAATTATAAAAAATTCCAACGAACAGAAATTTAATAAACAATCCTTGCAAACTAAAACAAAATAGATATGAGTTTAAATAAATATGTGAATTGGAACATGAGTGAAAATTAAATTGAACGTGAAAATCAATCTTGAAACGAGCAAAAATTACTATAAATTAGATATTTGGTAACGCCTCCTCTCACTGTAAAATTCTAGGACCTCCAGCGTCATTGGCGCTTAGTTGAAAACTACATCCAGCTTAGAAAGTATTGGAAATTATAGACAACCTCACCTTGAATGTTTTATATAGACTGATATTAGTTATTGAAAGATTTATCAGTTCAATAATATATCTAACGTAAAATTCATTTTTATTTTCAATGCTGTAAGAACTGGAAAAGAAAACATTTGTAATATAGATTGTTTTCAATAAAACACCAATCAAACAGTTGGCATTTTGTTTTTAGTTACACTTTAAGAAGGGGACAGTATCCAAGATCTTTTTTGCAGTGAAACTATATTCATCTAGAGCAACTTACAAAAGAAATAATTAAACTAAACTTATAAGCACATTAAGTGCCGCGAGATAGTCAGTTCAAACTTTTACTATAATTTTGATGTTTATTTTCAATATTAGGTACAGAAGAGGACATTTTTAATGAAATTGATTTTCATTAAAGTGCCAATGACGCAGTAGGTTTTAGACTTTTACATTGAGAGAAGGAGGTGATACCCAAACTCTTGTTTTTGTGATCTAAGGATCTAAATTAAGAATAATTAACCCCAGAAACAGGTTTCTTCCAGTTGAGTTGTCAGTGCAGAGCAAATACAGATTTTAAAAGCATGATTTGAAAATTTGAAGTCACTATAAAAAACATGCCTTAGGGTTAATATGCATGAAGAGAACAGACTGAGACAATAAAGTACTATACATTTACGTTTATAGATATGGTCTGACACCAACAAGACATCACTTGAAATCGTGTGGGGTAGAGGGGGCGACTCAAAAAAATAACGTCTGTCAGTTCGTTGGTGGCATCTAGGAAAGGGAGCTATCAATTGACTGTGGTTAATTTTCCATTTCAAATAAGCGTCTTTTTTTGGTGTTTTTATGAGTTTTTATTCCAATATCTTACTTCTCAGACCCTACTTTCCTATTTTGCTTCCCGAAAACTCTGGGGAGGAGTGGGATCAGCTTTCCAGTAAGTTGAAACCCCTAAGAACATGAGTGACAACGATTGTTCAAATAGTAATCAATCTCATTTGCTGAACGAATTGGCTCTTTCTCTCCAGTAAAAAAGGGGACTAAAACAACCTTATCCTATGAACAATAAAAACCTAATAACAAATCTCCTTACATTATTTTAATTGTTGGTCATAGTGGTTATTTTATACATTTTTAATGGAGAAGAAGTAACGAGATAGAGCCTAGTAATTGTGCTGTATAAAATTATCTTGTTAATTGGAACTTTGGGAGAAAAAAATGTATTACTACGTAAGTGCAGAATCAACATGCCCCAAGAAACAACATAAAGGGTGAGCAGAAATTACACTGTACAATAAATCTATGCTCAAAACGAACATAAATTCGCATAAATAGTGAGAATGTTGCTAGAACTCAACCCATAAAAGACAATTTTTGCAACTAACTTTTGATCTTGGAGCCCAGTCCTTTTTAATCGCCGGATCTTCTTTGTTTTAAATAGGTATAATGAGGTAATATTCTACAAATAACTTAAATTTGAGTTTATAAATTAAATTTTCAATCATGATTCTATTCTTTTTTATTTAATTCAATTGATTAGTAAGTACTAAAAAACGGAGAATCAAATTGATTATTACCGGAAAGGGGGTGATGTTCATGAGAGTCACTTTCAACTTTACAGGGATACAAAAGATTGGGACAATCACCCGCCGTAAACTTTTCAAGTTTGGAGCAAAATAACTAGTCGTAAATGCCCAAATGATCCAAAGCAAAACTTGAAAAAATGTATCCAACTTCTAACAATAAAATTACATTTTAAAAGCACATAAGACATTTGAAAAAATCTATATATTTTACTAAAGAATATTTTCCTTAAAATTGAATATTATATTCAGTTAGTTCAACTCTTATACAAAGTTTGGCTTGATTGAAATTTGACACAAATCTGGCATTCATTCTAAATACGATACAAGACCATTCATTTAGCAGACCAACAAACAGTTGGCAAAACATAATTCATGAAAAAAATAAATTCTTGAAATCAGATTTAAAGATGATGAAAAAATTAGAAATTAAAACCAGATAATAAGTGACTAAGTTCAGTAAAACTTTTATCATAATCATTATTGAAGTAAAACTGATATTACTTTACATAGGAACCGTAGAACATTTACCTTCTTTTGTTTTGCCGAATGTATTCAAAGCAATATAAGGTCGAAACTGTATTGTAACCATACAAATTTTTTGTCAAAAACTAATAAAACTTGCAATACTTAATGTAAAGTGTTAAAAATGAAATGAAGATGACTAAAACTCTCTAGGAAACTTACACAAGTTAATGTTATATACTCTATTCGCGTATTTAGCGAAATTATAGTGAAAAGAGTACAATGTAGTTCCTTCCTTATGTCCTATTAAGCATCAATTAACCACATTTTCCCCTGTATTTTCTTACCATATATTAGCTTTCTAACTTTCTTTCAGAGGATACCAGACAAAAAACTGTCCAGCCTGGCACCAATGGGCTTTGTAATTACTTCCAACGATTACATCCAGGATGTAATTACATCCAGATAATAAGTGACTAAGTTAAGACAACTTTCTAGAAATTTTCCAAGGCCGTATACAATATCCGGACTATCAATATGTTGAACAATGTCAGCAGCCCGGAAACTTCTGAAGAGTCAACCCGAAACGACAAGGGAAGGCTAAAGACTTTTTTTAGGGGGGGGGGCGGTGCAAAATAGGTTAATCCGACGCACGTGCATTAGGAGCAAGTTTAATTAATGCAAACCAGCATGAATTAAGTACATTCCACTAGTCTATACTACGTTAGGGGGGGTGCGCGCCCCCTTATGATCCACCACTGGACACAGCTGTGGACTTGGGAGGGTCATTTTCCGAGATGCTGACATACGCCTGTGTATCTATGCAATCGCTTTGAAGTATGTCAATAAGGTCCTATAGTGCTCCATCTTTAGCCATAATTCCCATTAATTTATCTCTGAGAAAATAATCAAAACTGATGATTTAACTAGTTAAATTGTCCATTATAACTTTTCTGTATTTATTAGATTTTGTAAATTAAATTTATTATTTAGACGCGAGACTAACAATCTATGCTTAATCCTTGACTTTGGATGCTAGACTTTTCTGATGCTTGCTTGTTTATCCATCGCTTACCCTTTCATTGCTTACCCTTTAATGCTTGATAGACTACTACACATGATGTCAGAAGAATAAGGAATACAGTATGGAACTTGGAGCTTGCCCATCTATAGACTGGGATGCGACAAACTTGAAAGTTAAAAAAGGAGGAGTGGAAAAGAGGATGCAGGGAAGTAATTATTATTAAATAAATAATCATATTTGCTTATATGGTCAGGTCAGACAGCCGGAGAGAATTTCAACGCTTGGACATTCACTGGCAGTGAAATAAGCACAATTATAGGAAAGTTAATAACGTTAGTAAACAGATTAAGACATTATCAAATTCTATATTTTACAGGTACCATTTCCAGAAATTTAATTAGAGACGTCGAATCTATAGAACACTGACTTACTGAGTTAAACATTAAAGCAAAGGAATATGAATTTGAAACAACAACTGATGAGATGATTAGAGACAGACAAGTGTTTGGACTTATGCGGGAAATAATTCATTAACGATTACTTAGTGAAGATAGAGGATAAAGTCTACCTCTTGCAAAAGCGATATGTAGAGCTGCAGAAGAGACCCAAGCCCAGTTAATGATCATTTCTAACAAGGAACATGAAGAAGTGTATGTAAAGCATGATGTTGTTGGATATTTTAGCTACAACAGTGCAAAAATTTTACAACAGATTCAGAAGTTTTACATCTTGTTATCTGTGTTCATCATAGTCTACACTCGAATGACAGACGTGCAAAAATTGTTGTGGAGAGTCCAATAAGTCATTAATGCCGAGCTAAAGGAAAAAAGCTGAATAAAATGCAAGAAGCTAGACCACTTCGCCGGAATGTGCAGAAGTAGTCAATGCAAAATTCATAGCATAAAAAAAGGAGAGAACGTTGCTAACACACCATCACAGTATGTCATTGACAGCATTCAGATCAAAGTAGAAACATGTAACGAACCTGGTGCCTATATGAATCTGAAAGATAAAGAAAATAATGTGGAACGTAAAACCGGAAAAGGTGCAAGAGCCGTCATTATACCGACTCAGATCTTTAACAAGATGTGTCAAAGGCCAGAAGTAATATTAACTGTAAATATATTGGCAAGTTATTCTGGTGAGATATTGAAAGTTACTGGCGTATGTCACTCAGATGTTCAGTACAAGAACAGGGACTCACAATCACACGATTTTTACGCAGTTGACAAAGATAAGAATCCCTTGCTTAGCACAGGTCGTCATATTTATGAATTTAAAGAAGTTCATATATAACAGGGTAGACAACAATAGCCAATACCAAAGATAAAATTTTGGCAGAATACAAGGATGTGTTTGGAAACATTAGAAAAATTCCTGGAAAATGTAGGATTCATCTGAAGCCATGAGCAATACCATCAGTACAGTCACCAAAAAGAGTACCTCTAGCACTTTTAAACAAACTATAAAACAAAATGGTATGACTAGTTTGATATGGAGTTATGAAAAAGGTGACTGAGCCAACAGAATGGGCCAACTTAATTATCTATACAAAGGCCAAATTATCCAATAATAACCTTTAATAATATTCCCAGCAAATGTCATAGGGCCCAAAATCCATTCCAGTTGGATGCTGGGACTGGTTATTGGTCAATGGTTCTTGATGATACCTCATCAGAGCTTACAACATTCAAAATAACGTTTGAAAGATTCATATGGAGAACATACCCATTTAGAATAATTTCTACTCAGGGTGAATATCAACGTCAAATGGAGGAGGAAATAGAGGAAATATCAAATAGAGGAACAGACAGCCATGATTAGTAATGCCCTCAATAGAAACTAGCTTTATGCCTAAAGCTGTGCCAATAGAGGAGTACAAGGCAGCTAAGAAAGAGCCATATGACAGGGGTACACACCCAATTAGGCCATTAACACCAGGTCAACCAGTAAGGCTCAATAAAAGTGGACAATCAAACAAAAAGATGGATCAATCAATGAAGATTTTTGATTCTCGGCGTCCAGGAATGGTCTGAGTATTTTGATTATGCGTGATTTATTATTTTCATTTGTTAATAAACCCATTGAACTTAATGCCAGAGTAACCCATATATATGATGAGTTGAGCAACCGTTCAGTGACTGTAGAGACAGAAGATGGAGTGGTACACCAACGCAAATGGAAGTTTATACACCTCGTATACAGTACAAATGACAGGAGCTACCAGTCAAACAACAAGCCGTCATTAATAAATGTAGAGGTGTCGAAGATACTTGAGTAATCACAAAGAGTTGCTAGAAAAGGCCAGCCTATTCAGCAAAACTAAATAAAATTGTAGCCTGCTGGAAGAATATTTTTAGACGCCAAGAGCAAATCAACACCCAAGTGATCAGGAATTTCAGAACACACCATCTTGTTCCAAAGCCAAAACTACAGAGCTCCCAGTACATACATCCTTGAAGACAACTAGATCAGGGGGGATCTCAAAGGTATTGGCTAGATTAAATCTATAGCCTGTACCATCCCGTAAAAACAATCAAAAGATGGCTATATTCCTTCAAAAGAAGGAAGATGTAGAGTTCTCGAGTTAAAGTGTTGACTCTACGTTTTAGTTAGTTATTGTGCTACTTATGTTGTAATTAGTGCGTAGGTGATCGGGTCACACTAGATGCTTTATGCTTGAAGTTTGACGCCTATTTCTTGTGGAGCTTGATTGTTTAAACTTTCATTACCCTTAACTTGTTAATCCTTTGATGCTCGATAGAATACTCTACAAAAACTAGCAGTGAAGTCAACGAAAGTGATGACCAATAGTAGGTGATACCGGTTGTACTGTTGCTAAATATAACCAGCTTGTATCCTATATTTGCAAACAAAAACGTTTTTTGCTAATTTTCTTTTATTGCAAATACAATTTGAAACTATTTAGATGGACACTCCAGAAACACTTTAATATCCAATTTAGGCAAAACAATTGAATTGAATGTAAAGCTGGAACTTAGACAAATTGTGTATGACTTATAGTGACTGACTTTGGAAGGAATTTTGTTTATTATGCCAGCCTACAGAAATGGGTGGGGGAGGGGGGATATCTCTGTTATAATGGATCATTGTTCTCCAAAACTTTAAACTTTGAACCTTAAGATTCAGTTTATAAGTTTTGACTGGTTACATATATTTTATTAAAAAGGATGAAGTACGGTGAAACTAAATTGTAGTTTTTCTTTTCTTTTTTTTTTAACGTATAATCACAAGAGGGACCAAAAGGAAAGAAAAAACATAAAAAAATGTAAACAAAATTATTAAATAAGTTATCATTTTTAATATCGGTTGCTTCAGACAACACATCTTTATCAGACATATTTGAAATTTTAAGAGAGTGAATAACAGATTCTTCCAATTGAGTTAAAAACTCTTGAAACATATAGAATACCAACAACAAGATTTGGATATAGTCCTCCTCATTTACACTTTTAAGAAAATGATACCTAGAAAACATAGAATCTAGTCTAATTGCGGTGGAGAGAAGCTCGACAAATGTTTTTCTAACAGTGTTTATCAGAGGTTCGAAAGCTTCGAAAATTGGAATGTGAGGACAATATTATTCTTTTTTCATCTTTCTAGTAATTGAAAAATGAAAAACTAAGGTTGAAAAAATGTATTTTCGAACAAAACAAAATTACAGTACACAAGCTTTTTAAAGCTTGGAAAATTGTTTGCAACAGCAGAGTTATAGTTTACTAATATATTGTACCAAGAGCTGGGGTATTGAAAGATGATTTGTATGTCATATCTTGACCATATTCTTTCTTAGAAGCCATACAACATTATTGCAATAATAGTTAGTCCTGACAGTTTATATGTTTAAAATTACAAGTAAGAACCTTATCTAGAGTAGATGTATTTACTTTTTTGCTTAATCAGTTGTCACATTGTTTGCTATTTTCCCAACAAAAATAATTTCACTCATTCTCCAAAATGGATGCAAATGGACCAAAACTAATTGGAGCTTGAAAAGGTATTTTTAAGCACCTATATCTAAACAGTGCTAACTTATGACACATTCAAGAGGACGAAAAGGCTGTAAATCCAATTACTAAAACATGAACAGAGACAAAAGTAGTTTTAGTGGTGATCTTTAGGACAATTGACCTTGTAAATGCTGCTTTATAGTTTGTAGATTTTGGCATAAATGTAGAGCTGTTTATGTTATTGTTTACCAAGGAATTTCATAAGGAAGCATTTGTTGTAAAAACTTTGGAGGGGGCTAATTTGGTTGGAAATTAAAAACTCTAATGCTCATTTCAAGTGTCAAAAGTCTATTAACCCCCTCCCCTCCCCCCAATACAGCCCTGTATTTCCCTAAAAACCGATGAGACACAATTGACATATAAATTTTCATCAGAACAAGTTAATTGTCAGATATCTATGCCTCTGAGAATAATAAAAAAAAAAACCAAAAAAACATAGAACAAGGATTGTAAGTTATGCAATTCAACCATTGTCTCAATAAAGATTTTGTAAAAGGGGGACATATAACCATTTTGTTCAGCATGGTCAAAAAATATAATAACTATGTCTTTGAGGATCACTTAATACACCACAGTCTCCGAGGGAACCGCTGCAAGTTTTGAACCTTGCCCGATGTTTACATAATAACATTCAAGAATAATGGACTGTGATGTCATTAGTTTAAGAAAACCAATGAAAGTTTTAGAGGAGATGTTGGTAGATGGGCATTCAGCAATTGCAGTGTCTCCGAGTGAAATGCACTACCATCAGACAAGGTAATTTCAAAATCAGTCAATACATTTGAGAACAAGATTAACAATAATTACGGTAAAAATGCACTTGATTATTAGAAGTTTTATATATAGAATTGCAAGCCTGTTTTCGCAATATATTAAAATTATTATTATTACAATAGTTTTGGTTATTGGGGAGTATGCAGACGTTTTAAGGGGGATTTTTTGTGGTAGTGGGGGGGTGTGGATTGTGGGTTAGGTGGCTGGATCTTTCCATTGAGGAACTTTTCGAGGGGGAAGGGACATTGCTATGAAGGGGTACTGGATTTCCCAGCATTATGTAAAAAAAAAACAATCAGAAATTAAAAAAAAAAGTTTTAAACTGAAAACTTTCCATCATCAAAACAAGAAACACACAGAAAGTAGTATAGATATGATAAAGATCGCCCCCTATTCAAGAACTTGTTACATATGCTAAAGTTTTTTTAGTGCTTTCATCAGAACTATTTATTCTCATTATCGGTATGTGTTATTATAGTAGCATTCTTAAATTATTAGAAAAAAAATTCAAACTTTAACGTCAAGTGCAAGGATTGGCTAGGGGGGTGAACCCTTGCTAATAAACGTAATAAAAATTTACAAATATAGAAGTTCGTTAAGTAAGTTAATTCGTAAGTTACGTATATTTATAACTTATAAAAACTTTAATAAATAAAATTCAACAACTCGCGATAAATTAATCTACTAATTTAAAAATGGTCATATATTAAATATAAAAACAAGTTTTTTTTAACTAAAAGCTTTGAGAAACATCAAAAAATGAAAAACAAAGGCAGTAGTTACTATGTTACAGTGTCCCCTCATGAAATTCGGGCACTGTACACGACATGTCAACACTGTCACGACCCTATATTTAAGACAGACCAAATGAACTCTCGCAGTCATTGTAAGGTATTTATGCGGGTATAGCTCCTGTCTTATATGGACTAATTTCTGTTTGTTTTAAAGTCTTAATGTTGCTCCTTACTTTCAGTTAAAAGAAACTTGTTTTTTTTTTTTTTATTTAGTATCCAAAAAGACCAAGGATACTAAGGTTAGGCATTCTGGGAATGATGGGGGAATCAAAATTTTATTGAGTCAATGAAATAAATCAAAACTTACGAACTAAGATGAAGCTTTGCGGAAAGGATGAGGGGAGGATTTAACTAAATCAAAACATGCTAAGTGCATGCAGGTTGACAAAAGGATGCATATTAAGAACCGTTTAGGGTATTAAGTAGAACATTGTAAGAAGAACAAGGGAATTCTAAGTGTACTTTGAGTTGATATAACTGTAGAGAAGAAGAGAAGAGATGATATTATCGAACATGTTCCCTATATTTCATATGTTTTTATTATAAATGCAGAGAAAACCTAGATAATTAATTCGAATTCTTTAAGAGACTTTATACAAATAATTTCACTTTTCCTCGTTTACATACCAGAAAAACTATCACCAATGGTATAAATTGAATTTACCTTGGTATGATTAAAAGAGTATGCATATATTATAAGGGTGGGAGCTGGTGTTAGTATAAACAAAAGAAAAAACTATTATTACTGTAGTATTGCCCAGCTAGCCCACATGTGTTTTTCCTCTTGCAAATGTAAATGCTACATCATGTGCTCTGCTTTGCTTACTTATTGTGTGTTTTATTTTACAGGTGCTTGGGTTATAATAAAAGATTGAAATCAACTTTTACATGGTGTCAGAAGTAAAAATCTAAAATTGGATGTCCAACAACCTTTTTAACCAATTGGGATGACACAATTTGAACAGTGAGTGGACAAAATTCAAAGACCATGCTACACTTGTTCCATGGTCCTTTAGCAGGGAAGACTGAAAAGCTGCAATGTACTTATCTCCTTATATGGTTTGGCCATAGAGGACATGAAATACTCAAAATATTTGATATTCCAGTTGCTGAACTAAATAAAATAGCTGTTTATATTAAAAAGTTCAAACACTATGCTGTACCAAAACACAACCAAGTTTTCTCACATTCTGTGTTTCAGAAAAGAGAACAACTGAAAATAGAAAGTGTGGACAGATTCATTACAAAACTTAAGATCTTTGTCAAACTTTGTGGATACATTGAGGAGAGTGAAATGATTTGGGAGAAGATTATCTGTGGTGAAAACAATACAAAAGTCTGTGAACGATTGTTAGCAGAAGTTGGTCAACTAACACTTGAAAGGGCCATAACAATCTGCTTAACATGTGAAACAACCCAAGCGCAACTAAAAATATTTGAATAGAAAGAAGAAATAAAGCATCAAACTGACTTTATATCAAGCAACTAGAAAAAAGCTAGTAGCCAAAAATCCAAAGAGCTATTTTTTTTGTGGTCAATTTAATAAACATCACGTCTGCTCTGCCCAAGGGAAGTTTTGCGAAAAATTTAAAAAAGTCAATAATTTTGACAGGATTTGCAAAAGCAGAACAGTGAATGCTATGGAAGATCAGCATAGTGTGTATGAAGCAGGTGGAGAATGCCCATCAAGATCTAATTCAAATGAAGAATCAGACTTAGCCTATATCTCTAAGCAGTCAACCAGGACCATAACCAGTAATGAAGAGATAAAGGTGGGTTTTAATGTTGATACTTGTGCCCCAGCAAACTTAATCCCAAAGCATTACCTTGAAACGCAATCCCCTAAGGCAGAATTATAGACAACCAAACATAGATTCACAACTTACTGTGGTTCCCAGATACCTTCACTTACGATCTATAATTTGCAGTGCTGCTACCAATAAGGACAAATACAATTCCAAACATTCTATATATTGGCATCCAGAACCACTCCCATTACTAGACTGAAAACAAGCACATACTTGAATTTGGTGAAACTAATCCACAATGCTGACATGCAAAAGGAGCAAGATCCTCCAAAAAGCACACAACAAGTATATAATTATGCTGTTGAAGAGACTAGAAAGCTTCCAAAAGACTGAATTAATTTAAAAGAAGATTTCACCTCTATAGTACACCCTGCAAGAAAGGTGCCCGTATCAATGAGAGACAAGCTCAAGGACAAGCTTGCCTGCCATGAAAAGCTAGAAATAATTGAGAAAGTCAGCCAACCAACTGAGTGGGTTAATGATATGGTCATTGTCAAAAAGGAAGATAGAAGTGGATGGCTGTGAATCAACCCAGTTGACCTAAACAAAATAATTAATCAACTATAATATCCAATCCCAACCTTTAATGATGCTACAAGTAACCTGGATGGAGCTGCTCACTTTACCAAGCTAGATGCATGTTCAAGCTACTGAATACTTCAACAGTTCGGGAAGGATTCATACCGAACAACATTGGGGACAGTCTATGACAGATATCCATGGAAAAGATGTCCTATCCAATTAATATCAGCAAAAGACGGGTTCCAGCAAAGATTGAAACATACATTTAAGGGCCTCCAATGGTTGTGCATTGATGATCTCCTAATATATAGAAGTATTAGAAAAAAACATGGCTTGAAGAAGTTCTGAAGCAAGCCAGGAGGTCTGGCATAAAATTCAATAAAAGGAAGTGTCATTTTGGTCTGGAAAAGGTTTGCTATTTTGGCCATATGATCACCAAAGATGGCATCAAGTCATACCCTGAGAAAATCCAAGCCATTAATGATATGCCAAAACCTAAATCAAAGGAGCAGCTGCAAACACTTCTTTGAATGTTGAATTTTCATTCCAAGTACATTCCAGGCCTATCATCAAAAAACACACCCATCATAGACATTCTAAAACAAGAGTCTTTTTTTCTACAATATTATCATCATGAATAAATTACTAATTTAAAGCAGTCAACTACATCCAAAGTAGAATTTTTTTTATCACAGCTGTAGGGCCAGTAAATTGAGAGTGAATGTCTCAAAACATGGCCTTATAGCGGAGAAATCGGCAGAGAGAATTACTTGACTGGAATTAAATGTCTTTATTTTAATTCTGAATCTCTGGTAAACAAGATGGAAGAAGTGAGATAGATTGCAAGTGCTGAAGATCCCCATGTAGTTGGAATAACTGAGGTGAAACCAAAAAATAGCAGATACCTGCCTACACTCCCAGAGCTACAGATTCAAAATTACAAGGTGCCAGAGAGAAATATTGAACAGAAAACTGGAAGAGAGTGTCCAAGCTATACCTTTAAGTCCCACAGAAAATAAACTATCCCAAGAAAGTATCTGACCAAAAATAACAGCAGCTGATGGAGTAAATATCACACTCAGAATCTACTACAGAAGTCCCAATAGCAGTCTTGAAAATGGCTTGCACTTGCTTGCAGAAATTACTGAAATCTGCAGCAAAAGCTTATCAAATGTAGTCATCATGGGCAATTTCAACCTACCAAAAATCAATTGGTCTAGACAACACATGCACTCACACAACCCAACATCACCCAAAGCTAAATTCTTAGAAGTGGTGATTAACTCTCATCTGAACCAATTGATCTTAGAGCCCACCCAAAGCTAATGACATTCAATCTGCTACTGACAAACCATTCAGAACTGAGAGGATATCAACCAGCTAGCACCTGTGGGAAAGTCTAATCATTGTATTGTAGGCTTCCAGATCTTGGTCAATGGAAGCAAAGACAAAAAAAAACACCAATTAAAAACTACACCAGAACAGAGTTCACTGCAATGAGCAATGAATCCAGCACAGTGGATTAGGAAAAAGAGTTCAGTCCAACTAAAAGTTGTGACAAAATGTACTCCAAATTTCTCTCCATCATGTCTCAGGCTGAGGAGAAACACGTATCAGTTGCCAGACAATGTAAAAGACCAACCCTGCCAAAATAAAGTGAGGCAACAAACCAGGTAACCAGCTAGAATGGAAGAACAAAACCTTACAGAACTTTTCAAGACAAAATCTGGACTTTTTTTGGACAACATAAAGTATAAATACAGTGCATAGATATCCCAATCCTAAAACACACCACACCTGAAACTCTGACTGACAAACGTACAGAAAAAACAGATTGACTCAACACATATTTCACTACTGTCTTCACTCAGGAGCCTATTCAGTCACCACTAACAACCATGCAAACCATAGACTCTGACCAAACACTCAGGGTCAAGATAGACCCACGGGTGGTACTGAAGAAACTCAATGAGCTAAGGATAATCAAATAGCCAGGTTCAGACAGACTTTGCCCCAGAGTATTAATAGAAACCACATATCTAATTGCAGAGTCCCTATCAATGATTTTTCAAAAATCCTTACAGTCAAATGAACTCCCTAGTATCTGGAAAAAGGCAACAGTGATACCATTGCACAAATAGAGAAACTGCCTAGATCCTCTAAATTACTGCCTAATCAGCCTAACCTGCATGACCATATCCTTGAGCACCAGCATAAAAGAAAGATAATCACTAGCAAAAAATTTGTGTTCATGAAGAGAAGATCCAAAAAGTCACAGCTTGTTCTGGAAGTGGAAAACTGGAAAATACATGCATATAAGGATGATCAAGTTGATGTAATTTACATAGACCTTAAAAAGGCCTTTGAAAAAGTATCTCAATCCTCTTATACAAGTACTGAACCTTGGTCCAAGAACCACATTTGACTTGATCAAATATTTTCTTACTGGATGGTTTCAAACAACATAAACAGATAAAGTCCCAAGCACACTCAAAGTGAAAATAATCAGTGGTGTTCTCCAGGGCTTGGTCCTTGGCCCTTTCTTATATAACCTTTAGATCAATGATCTAGTAGAAGGAATCAACTCAGATTCTACTGTTTGCAGATGACACCAAGCTGTATAAAGTAATCAAAACAGCTGCCAATGCACAATCTCTACAAGAGGACCTTGACAAGCTCAATAGATGGATGTCCAACTGGCTGATTGAAATCAATAATGACGAACGCCATAAGCTAATAATAGGGAAGCATACTATCCACTATGAGTATAGACTAGGAGACTTACAAATCACATCAGGCCCGGAGAAGCTGACCTGGAAGCTGTCACTGATAGCAACCTTGACTCCAGGATCCACTATAACTGCATTTCTAGGAAATCAAATTTTGTTGCAGGAGCTTTAAGGTGCAACTTCACTTTTGGAAATGATAAGACTCTTTGCCTTCTCTACAAAGCTCTAGTACAGCCAATCCTTGAATAGAGTCATTGCACTACACATCCCATTTAAAATAAAAAACATTGAAGCTCTTATAGTTCAAAGACAAATAACAAAGTTCTGCCTGACTCTGAGAACTTACCTTACAAAGAAAGCCTCTGCAAGCCTAAGGTTCCTTCACTAGCTTATTCACTGTACCAAGGAGACCTCATTAAGGTATACGAGCTTTGCTACAACGCCTAAAATATATCAAAGCTACCAATGTTCTCAATGTTAGCCATACAAACCTTTGAGGTCACAAAATAAACGTTCAACAGCCAAGATTCCAAAAGGATATTGGCCAATGGTCATTCAAGAACTGAGTAACGCAACACTAGAACAAGCTCCCCTTTGAAGTCATCAATGCCAACTCATTAAACTTGTTCAAGCAGGAGCTGGGCAAATACTAAAGTGAAAGTGCCTTCAATTTTTTTCAATTTAAAAGATTTTCGTAGAGGCCCTGTGCCCTATTTGTTTTGCATTATATTATTATAAATAGATAGATAGAGAAGTTTATTTTAAATACTAATATTTTAAAGCCATGAACATAGTAAACTAACTTAAATGAAAGGCACAAATAGCATAAACTTTGATCAGCAATCATCATAAAACACTTAAATGAAACACTACATTAACCTAATAATAGTTGGCTACTTAATATTTGGAAAAATGGTCATTGAAAAAAAACACTTAAAACTTTGAAAAAAAACTTAAATGAAACATACATTTATTTTATACTTGGATTCTATTTTTTAGTTAACACAATTTCCAGATACCTCACTATTATACTGTAGTTTTTAGTGGCTATATACCTAGAAAGAACTATTGGTACTGATGCATTATGCAGGCTTACCACTACATACTGTATCAAGGAAACCAATCAAACAGGCTGTTTGCAAGAGACCACTATAGATAAACAATTGCAAAGCTGTGGTTTCTGAATTAGTTACTCTATTCAAACAAAATTGTTTGTTTTTTTTTTAGTTTAGGGGGGGGAAAGCTTCATAGGTCAGGTTACATTTTTAACATAAGTTATACTTTACCCCCTACCCCCTAATAAGCAAATATATACCCCAAATTTGTTTCTAAACTATTACATATTCATCCTATTTAATTTCATCACCATTAACCAAACTTGACTTCTTTGCAGTGCCAGCATAATGCACCAGTACCAAATCATTTTCTGACTTCAAACTGTTCAAATACTTTACTACCCCAGTAAACACCCCCCTCCTGT
This sequence comes from Artemia sp. Qi Xiang Cuo, assembly GCF_049724085.1. Lineage (NCBI taxonomy): Eukaryota > Metazoa > Arthropoda > Branchiopoda > Anostraca > Artemiidae > Artemia > Artemia sp. Qi Xiang Cuo. Next base: position 67,639,286 of record NC_142808.1, on the reverse strand, counting down.
GGAAAAGAAGGCTTTCTAAATTTCATAACTTTATTTGAGTTTTTCAAAGAAAAGTTTTCGTTCACAGAAAGAGGTCTTCTATACTATTTCGCATATTACAAAGTAACAATTTTATTTGTAGCCCTTTCTTAGACACAAATATAATGACTATAGAGAAAAATGTCATTTTCAAGCACCAGACAGAGCTCAAAATTTAATTTCCAAGAAAAGCAACTAATATATTTAAAATAACAAAAAAAATGGGATACCACAAGATGACTGATTGGGCATTGTACATATATATTCAAATCTTTAAAATAGCCAACCAGCCGACCAGTATTTTGAGCTTAGCAGTCTAGCTGTACACAAGGAAACATATTAAGAAAACAATTCTTAATCCATAATATGCATAATTATCCTAGTTAACACATTTTGCATGGGGAGAGCCTTTATCTTCACTTCTTTCCTTATTTTTCTAAATTTCTTAGGACCTATATATTTACAGAATATATACCCCCACCCCCCGACGATGTCCAACTATAAATAAACTTGTATCCTAAATACGAGTATAACAGTTAAGTTAATTAAAAATTAAATTCATTCCCATATTAGTAATATGATGGATGTCCAAAAAAAATCAAGCCGTTTGTTTACATAATTTGAAGATCAGTAATTAAAATGTCTCTAAATTTGCAAAATGAAAGAAACAAAGTATCACTAAATTCCTTATTTTACAACAAGTTTACTAACAAAGCCAAGGCAAGTGAAAATAAAATTAAAACTGGATCTCTTCAAAAGAATACATGCTAGAACAAAAGCACATTTAGAAACTAATAATTTTAGTTTTATCTCTAATTAAATTCAAGAATAAAGATTTGGGTAAATTTTTACCAAATCATATTATTGAGTAACAAATAAAGTGAATATAGGCTACTACTCATTGCCTTTTATTATGCTCTTTACAAATATAATAATCATTTTTGTCGGAAATGGATTTTATCTCCCACCCCTATATATACCAATTCAGGCTATATATACCAATTGAGTTATGAATAAAGTGAATATACTACTTGAGGTAAAGTTCTACAAAATCATATTATTGAGTTAGGACAAAAGTGAATACACCATTTGATGCCTTTTTTATGCTGATTACAAATATAATAAGCATTTCTATCAGAAAAGAGTTTCAGCGCCCCCCCCCTATATAGGCCAATTAAGGGTTAGGTTAGGTATAGCCTATATAGGGGGGCTGAAATTCATTTCCGATAGAAATGCTTATTATATTCGTAATCAGCATAAAAAAAGGCATCAAATGGTGTATTTACTTTATTCCTAACTCAATAATATGATTTTGTAGAACTTTACCCTACTTGATGCCTTTTATTATGCTCTTTACAAATATAATAATAATTTTTGTTGGTAATGAATTTTATCCTCCACCCCTATAGCCTATAGGGTAAGACACCCAGTAGTCGGACACTTTAATCACTTTGAAAACTTTTTGACATTTAAACTACTCTAATTACTGTATTATACCACCTAGAAACTTAATTTTTTTACAGTTAAAATTCTGTTTCTTTTGTGAACAAGTAGGTTACTAATTCAAATAGTTTCGCCTAGTACAGCGCTGCCTATTTTTGAAATACTAACAAGTGACAATTCCGCCTAAAGTTGGACATACAAACGGCTCATTGTAAATAGTTATGACGCAATATTGCCTATTCCCGACCAGCAATCTCCCTATTCACGGCCACCAGCAAAAAAACTGGTTTTCCCAGTCTTGTTTTCTATACGCTGTAATCTCGGCCAAGCTAATTTCGAAATAGCTGCAGTTTGTAAATCACCATTTCGCAAATGAAAAATTAATTTTTAAAGGTTTATTACAAATTTGTATAACAAATTTGATTTTCAGAGAAGATAATAATTCAGATTGGAATTATTGAGAAAAGTGATTATCCTTGTTATTCGATGTGAGCATGTGCCAATCAAGGATTTTTTTTTTTTGGGGGGTGGAGTGGGGGGGGGGCGAAATAGGTGGATCCAATAAAAAAAAAATTAAGGGGCGCAAAATAGGTTGATCTGATAAATTTGCATTAGGAGTAAGTTTGATTCACGCAAACTTGAGTTAATTAACCCTTTCAGTCACGAATTTTAGCCTGGAAGGTCAAAATTATGAGAGTAGCGAAAGTCAACCATGTGATGGATAAGTACTTACCAGGAATTTTTTCAGATTTTTTTCTGAACGTCTTCTTTCTTTTCCACCATGTACTTGAGCAAGGACAGTGTGACCAAATTTATTCAAATACAGTATAAAACCAATGAAAAACTGAGACTTCAAATATAGTACAAAAAACGAGAAACTGAATTGACAATGATCCTTTTACGTTTCTTTAGGTTTGTGAAACTGTGCGAAACAGTTTCGCGATTCTTCCAGGCAAAGTGGGACGTTGCACTTGGTACACATGAACCTAGTCTTCATGATACAGGGGGCATTTTTACACCTGTTTTGGGCGGCAAATTTTTCTGGCCAATGAGCAAAGGAATCTTTCTTCACGGCGGAGCAGGGCCTACGAAATTTGAGTTTTCGTTTCCTACGATTTTCGGCAACCGAGTCTTCTTCATCACTCTCCTCCTCTTCGCTTGAAGGAAGAGATCTGGGTCGGCCTCTTCTTCTAGGAGTGTCTTCAGACATAATGAGAGTCTCTGCTATGTCGAGTCGGAAGGTGAACGAATCGACAATGTTCTTTTGTCTCATATTCTGTGCCTTGCAAATCTCGACATATTCAAGCCAACTGTTGACTACAGCAAGATCGATCAAATGGAATACGAGTCTCAAAGTCCATTTTTTTGATCGAATGAGGATCCTATAGTAGGATACCATCTGGTCAAGCTTATCAACCCTACCCATACTCAGGTTATAAGCCGCAATAGCTTCCGGCTGCGTCACTTGTACCTCTGTCTTCGTTTTCTTACACCACTTCATCACGTTTTTTACGTTGCCGCTTCCAATCATGTTAGAAGCGACTATCACCGATCTACAGTCCATCCACTTGATCAGACATACTTCTCCACTCACTAGCTCGTGGAACGCCCCCTTCCTTTCTTTTTCAGAGACGTATCAGATTCCAACTTTGCGCCAAGAACTCTATTCGCTCTGATCGTGCCGGTGCCATACATACTTTTCCGTTCAAGCTCTTCAAGGAGCGGAATACTCGTAAAAAAGTTGTCAAAGAATATTTTCGTATGCGGGCGAAGCTGGACGCGACCAGCAAGAGCTAGTACCATTCCAGGTCCCAGTCCGAACTGCTTCTGCTCTTCCGTCAGGATAGTTTTCTTACCCTGGTAAACATCAAAAGTGAGTATGATGCCGTTACTGTTACAAAGCATAAAGATTTTTATGCCCCACGGTGTTGGCTTCCCCCTGATATACTGTTTTATGTCCAATGCACCGGTGTACGGCACCATTTGCTCGTCGACTGATACATACTCAGAAGGTACGATGCTTTCTGTCTTTTTCAGGACCCGGTCTATAACCGGACGAACCTTCCATACGCGATCGGTGTTCTCCGGGTCTTTAGAGAGGATATCTACCAGATGAAACAAATTTCGGAGACGCGAAAACCTATTGAAGTTCATGGCGTCTGCTATTAGAGGTATCCGAGTCCGACTACCCCAGTACATGCGATACCTTGGGAATTTAAAAGCACTCATCGCTATATGAATACCTATGAACCTTCTTATTTCAGAGGCTGTTGTACCCAAACTTGAGCCGGTTTTCTGTACAGAATAAAGATTGGTCATCTCGGCGGCTAACTCATAAAATTCACTATCAAAATATTCTTTGAAGTAGTCTATAGGCTCCTCGGGACCAAGTGGCGGCGGCGCCGGGTCGGCATTGTTGATAACTTTCGAGAAGATCGCATTCTTCCATACGAGTCTGCGTTTTCGATTTTTCGGAGGCGGGGGAGGAGCGGCTCATCATCCTCAACTTCCGATAATGAATCTTCATCCGTATCGTGTGGCTGCGATAGATTTACTGACGCCCAATCTTCACCTTCGTCATCTGAGTTTGGTAGGTCCGATAACTCTGAAAGGTCTGAGTCGATCGCGTCCAAGACATTCAGTATGTCAGCGTGACGAACTCGACGTGATCGATCATTGGATGGACCTGGAAAAGAAGATAGTGAGTCGCTTTTCCAGAATAGCGACTTGACAGGAAAAAGTTATCACTGATTTTTTCAAATAATACTACCAAAAGTATGTTACTCTGACTGTACCATATATGCTGCTATTGAACTAGAAAAGTTAGTATCAAGTCACACTGTCCTTACCCAAGAACACGCTACTTCGAAAAAATCTGCGGCATCTATCCAACGCACTAGCGAGGTAAACTTTTTTATAGATGGGGTAACTAACTGAAAAGGACAAATGAACCCCTTTTTTCGCGTATTTTCATGGTAAATCTGGTAAAAAAAATGCATGAAAACATACCTGGTAGATCCATTCTTTCGAGTACGGATGTGCAACAACTTCAAAATACTGCTAAAAATCAGAATTTAGCATCATCGGTTTGAAACTTCGCCAGTGTCTTTTCGCATTACTTATTATTATGGAGCGCATACTCGAGTATCGCTGCCACCTACAGGGTCCAAGAAGACCAAGCGAAGCTGTGATGTTCTCATGTGAGAACATGGTGACTGAAAGGGTTAAGTAAATTACGCTCTTTAATGCTCTTTAAGAATATAGCAATCATTTTTGTTGGAAATGAATTTTAGCCCCCACCCCTATATATACCAATTCAGGGTATATATTTGCACATTAGGGGGGTGGGGGTAATTTTATTTCTGTGTAAATGAGAGGTTAGTTTCAACTCCCCCCCCCCACCCCCCTAATGTGCAAATACATACCCTGAATTGGTATATATAGGGGTGGGGGCTAAAAATCATTTCTAACAAAAATTGGTAAATATATACCAAATCATATGATTTAGTTAGGAATAAAGTGAATACACCATTCGATGCCTTTTTTTATGCTGATTACAAATATAATAATCATTTCTATCGGAAATGAATTTCAGCCCCCCCTATATATACCAATTCAGGGTATACATTTCTACATAAGGGGGGGGGGCAAATTTTGTTTCTGATGTAAATCGGATGTAAGTTTAAACGTAAGTTTAAGATAAATATTCAGATTGAAATTATTGAGAAAAGTGATTTTCCTTTTTATTAAATCAGGCCAGGTGCGGATCAAGGATTTTGTAATTTTTTTTTTGGGGGGGGGGGGGAATAGGTGAATTCAATAAAAAATTTAGGGGGTGCAAAATAGGTTGTTCCGATAAACTTGCGTCAGGAGTAAGTTTAATTAACGCAAACTTGAGTAAATTAAGTAAATTACACTACTTTAGGCTAAACTAGGGGGGCGTGCGCCCTTTCGCCCCCTCCCCACTGGATCTGCCGCTGAATGAGGGGAACTGGTATTCCCCTGTACAATGTTTTCAACTATGCAAGATTCCAATGGTACACTTTTCATATTGATCTGACACTATTTTAGTAGAGATGGGGGTTCTACTCCTGGGGGGACTCCTTATATGGGCATAGAACCACGTGGTTCATGGATTTCTCAGTGAGAATGAAAAAACAGGAATTTTCTCACTTGAAAAACCATGAATTTTGTCACATTTATTTCTGTTTTTATGGTTTTTGTCAGTGAGAATTTGAAAAACAGGAACTTTCTAACATTTTTGTATGTTTTTATGGTTTTTGTCAGTGAGAATTTGAAAAAACTGGATGTTTTATGGTTTTTGTCATTAGGTTAGGTTAGGTTAGATTAAGTTAGGTTAGGTTAAGTTAGGTTAGGCTAGGTTAGCCTACGTACGCGCGCGTACGTAGGCTAACCTAGCCTAACCTAACCTAACTTAATCTAACCTAACCTAACCTAATCATACACCTAACTTTTTGCATGTCTCTCACCTAACCTAAGCTAACCTAAGTGAAGCCTACGTGGGCTAACCTAACCTAACTTAACCTAACATAACTTAATCTAGCCTAACCTAACCTAACCATACTCGCCGGAAAAGGTTAGGTGTCGTCTCTTTGTGTGTGTGTTGTCCCTGTGTGTTAGTCGTCTCTCTCTGTGTGTGTGTGCGCACGTAACCTCGTCTAATGTGAATTTCACCCATTCAGGCTGGTGGACTATGACCCTAATTCTGAGCTAGTGAATTTCCACCATTCAGGCTGGTGGACTATGACCCCAATTCTGAGCTAGTGGATTTCCACCATTCAGGCTGGTGGACTGAGACCCCAATATTGAGCTAGTGGATTTCCACCCTTCAGGCTGGTGGGCTATGACCCCAATTCTGAGCTAGTGCATTTCCAGCGTTCAGGTTGGTGGACTGGGTCCCCAATACTGAGCTGTTGGACTAAGACCCCAATTTTCCAACTCTTGCATTTCATGACAGAAATTCAAAATGAACTTCGAAAAATCAAGAGAATGTAACTGTGAGAAGGTAAAGCACAGCAAGTCACTACTGAAATATTCCAACTCTTGCATTTCACGATAGAAATTCAAAATGAAATTTGAAAAATTATGACCTTGGTAGTGTGTGGTGGTTTCTGTCGTGGGTGTGCATAAGTTTTCGTGTGTGTGTATGTGATAGTTTGTTTGCATGTGTGATAATTTTTGTATGTGTGTAAGTTTGTGTGTGTGTGTGTAAGTTTTTGTTCTTGAATATTTGTTCGTTTTTGTTTGTAAGTTTGTGTGTGTGTGTTTGTAAGTTTTTGCGTGTGGGTTTCAGTGTGTTCTTTTTTGTTTTTTTTTTTGTGAGTGTTTGTGTGTGTTAGTTTTTTTGTGTGTGTGTGTGTAAGTTTTTGCGTGTGGGTGTAAGTTTTTGTGTGTGTGTGTGTGTCAGTTTTTGTGTGTCTAAGCTCTTGTGTGTGTAAGTTTTGACGTGTGTGTGTAAGTTTTAGTGTGTGTGTGTCTAAGTTTTTGTGTGCATGTAAGTTTTCGTGTGCTTGTGTAAGTTTTTGTGTGTGTGTGTGTGTGTGTGTGTGTGTTAGTTTTTGTGTGTGTGTGCTAGTTTTGGAGTGTGTTTGTTTGTTTTCGTGTGTGTGTGTGTAAGTTTTTGTGTGTGTGTGTGTGTAAGTTTTTGTGCGTGTGTGTAAGTTTTTGTGTGTGTGTGTAAGTTTTTGTGTGCATGTAATTTTTTTTGTGCATGTAAGTTTTTGAGTGTGGGTGTAAGTTTTTGTGTGTGTGTAAGTTTTTGTGTGTCTTAGCTATTGTGTGTTGTTATAATTTTTTTGTGTGTTTGTGTAAGTTTGTGTGTGTGTGTGTGTGTGTGTGTGTGTGTGTGTGTGTGTGTGTGTGTGTTAGTTTTTGTGTGTTTGAGTTTTTTTTTTGTGTGTGTGTTTGTTTGTGTGTGTGTGTGTGTGTGTGTGTGTGTGTAAGTTTTGGTGTGTGTGTGTGTAAGTTTTCGTGTGTGTGTGTGTGGAAGTTTTGTGTGTGTGTGTGTGGAAGTTTTGTGTGTGTGTGTGTGTGTGTAAGTTTTTGTGAGTGTGTGTGTGAGTTTTTTTGTGTTCATGTGTAAGTTTTTGTGTGTGTGTGTGTGTGTGTGTGTGTGTGTGTAAGTTTTTGTGTGTGTGATATTTTTGTAGTGTGTTTTTAAGTTTTCTTGTGTGTGTGTGTTTTTTTAAGTTTTGTGTGTGTGTTTGTGTGTATGTTTTTGTGTGCTTTTATGTTTTTGTGTGCTTGTATGTTTTCGTGTGGATGTGTAAGTTTTTTTGTGTGTGTGTGTGTGTGTAAGTTTGTGTGTGTGTGTGTGTGTGTTATTTTTTGTGTGTGTGTGTGTAATTTTTTAAGTGTGTGTGTCTTTTTTAGTGTGTGTGTGTGTAATTTTTCGTGTGCATGTGTTAGTTTTTGTGTGTGTGTTAGTTTTGGCGTGTTTGTTTTAGATTTCTTTTGTGTTTGTTTTAGTAATTTTTGTGTGTGTGTGTGTGTGTAAGTTTTTGTGCGTGTGTGTGTGTGAGTTTTTTTGTGTTCTTTTATTAGTTTGTGTGTGTGTGTGTGTGTGTATTCTATTTTGTGTTTTAATGTTATTGCGGGTTGGTTTTTATTTGATGGGTTTTGTTTTTTGTTATTTGTTTTTTGTGTGTGTGTGTTTGTGTGTAAGTTTTTGTGTGCATGTAAGTTTTTGTGTGCATGTAAGTTTTCGCGTGCATGTGTAAGTTTTTGTGTGTGTGTGTGTGTGTGCGTGTAAGTTTTTGTGTGTGTAAGTTTTGGCGTGTGTGTGTAAGTTTTCGTGTGTGTGTGTGTGTGTAAGTTTGTGTGTGTGTGTGTGTGTGTGTCTATTTTTTTTTGCATTGTTTTTGTAGTTGTTTGTTTTTTCATTTTTTAGTTTTTGTGTGCGTGGGTGTGTGTGTGTGTGAGATTGTGTGTGTGTGTAAGTTTTGGTGTGTGTGTGTGTGTTTTCGTGTTTGTGTGTGTGTGTAAGTTTTTGTGTGTGTGTAAGTTTTTGTGTGTGTGTAAGTTTTTGTGTGCATGTAAGTTTTTGTGTGTATGTTAGTTTTCGTGTGCTTGTGTTAGTTTGTGTGTGTGTGTGTGTGTTAGATTTTGTGTGTGTGTGTGTGTAAGTTTCGTAGTGTGTGTGTAAGTTTTTGTGTGTGTATGTAATTTTTAATGTGTGTGTGTGTAAGTTTGTGCGTGTGTGTGTGTAAGTTTTTGTGCGTGTGTGTAAGTTTTTGTGTGTGTGTAAGTTTTTGTGTCGTCTAATGTGAATTTCAACCATTCAGGCTGGTGGACTAAGACCCCAATTCTGAGCTAGTGAATTTCCACCATTCGGGCTGGTGGACTAAGACCCTAATTCTGAGTTAGTGAATTTCCACCATTCAGGCTGGTGGACTTAGACCCCAATATTGAGCTAGTGGATTTCCACCATTCAGGCTGGTGGACTGGGACCCTAATACTGAGCTGGTGGACTAAGACTCTAATTTTCCAACTCTTGCATTTCATGACAGAAATTCAAAATGAACAAGCCTGAAATAGCAAACTAGTCATCCCAAACTATTGGTTTCAGACAACAAACACCAATGATGGACTAAGAATCCTAGCTCTGAAAAGTTATAATAGCAAACTACACATCCCAAATCGTAATTTTCTGACAACACACACCTATGAAAGGCTATGAAACCTAGATAATAAATGCCGGAAATATAAAATTAACCATCTCAAATCACAAGTTTCAGACAGCACTCACCTATGAACGGCTAAGAAATCCATCTCGGAAAAGTAAAAAAATAGCAACTCACACATCCCAAATCATAGGTTTCAGACAACACAAACCTATGAAAGACTAAGAAATCTAGCTTAGAAAAGCCCGAAATAGTAATTTACATATCCCAAATCTTAGGTTTCAGACACCAGTCACCTAAGAACGGCTAAGAAACCTAGCTCAGAAAAGTCAAAAATAGAAAACTAGTCATCCCAAACTATAGGTTTCAGACAACAAACACCTATGAAAGGCTAAGAAATTCAGCTCAGAAAAGTCAAAAGTAGCAATCCACCCATCCCAAATCATAGGTTTCAGACAACACTCACCTAAGAACGGCTAAGAAACCTAGCTCAGAAAAGCTCGAAATAGTAATTTACATATCCAAAATCATAGGTTTCAGACATCATTCACCTATGAAAGACTAAGAAACCTTAGCTCAGAAAAGCCTGAAATAGCGAAACTACTCATCCCAAACTCGAAGTTTCAGACAACAAACGCCTATGACGGAATAAGAATCATAGCTATTAAAATTCAAAATAGAAAACTACGCATCCCAAATAATAATTTTCAGACAACACACACCTATGAACGGCTAAGAAATCTAGATCAGAAAAGACAAAAATAGCAAACCACACATCCCAATCATAGGTTTCAGTCAACACACACCTAGGAAAGGCTAATAAATCCAGCTCAGAAAAGTAAAAAATGACAAACTACGTATCTCAAATCATATGTTTCAGTCAACACACACCAACGAAAGACTAAGAAACATAGCTCAGAAAAGTCAAAAATAGCAAACTACTCATTCCAAACTATTTGTTTCAGACAACATACAACTAAGAAATAATATAAAAAATTATATAATAAAAGCCTTAAATATCAAAAAACACATACCAAATCATACTTTTCTGACAACACACACCTATGAAAGGCTAATAAAGCGAGCTCAGAAAAGTCGAAAATAGCAAACTACACATCCCAAATCATAGGTTTCAGACATCACACACCTATGAAAGACTAAGAAATCCAACTCAGAAAAGTCCGAAATAGTAATTTACATATCCCAAATCATAAGTTTCAGACAGCATTCACCTACGAAATACTAAGAAACCTTAGCTCAGAAAAGTCTGAAGTAGCCAACTACTCATCCCAAACTCGAAGTTTCAGACAACAAACACCTATGAGTGACTAAGAATCCTAGCTATGAAAAGTCCAAAAAGCAAACTACCTCCCAAATCATAATTTTCTGAAAGGACACACCTATGAAAGGCTAAGAAATCTAGCTCAGAAAAGTCAAAAATAACAAATTAACCATCCCAAATCATAGGTTTCAGTCAACACACACCTACGAATGGCTAAGAAATCCTGCTCAGAACAATAAAAAAATAGCATCCCACACATCCCAAATCATAGGTTTCAGACACCACACACCTACGAAAGACTAAGAAATCCGGTTATGAAAAGTCAGAAAAGGAAATTACATAGCCCAAATCATAGGTTTCAGACATCACGCGCCTATGAAAGACTAAGAAATCTAACTCAGAAAAGCCGGAAATAGTAATTTACATATCCCAAATCATAAGTTTCAGACAGCATTCACCTACGAAATACTAAGAAACCTTAGCTCAGAAAAGTCTGAAATAGACAACTACTCATCCCAAACTCGAAGTTTCAGACAACAAACACCTATGAGTGACTAAGAATCCTAGCTCTGAAAAGTCCAAAAAGCAAACTATACCTCCCAAATCATAAGTTTCAGACAGCATTCACCTTCGAAATACTAAGAAATCTAGCTCAGAAAAGTCAAAAATAGCAAATTAACCATCCCAAATCATAGGTTTCAGTCAACACACACCTACGAATGGCTAAGAAATCCAGCTCAGAAAAGTAAAAAAATAGCAACCCACACATCCCAAATCATAGGTTTCAGACATCACACACCTACGAAAGACTCAGAAATCCGGTTATTAAAAGTCAGAAATATCAAATTACATATCCCAAATCATAGGTTTCAGACAATACTCCCCTATGTGTGTGTGTGTGTGTGTGTGTGTGTATGTGTGTGTATGTGTATGTGTGTATATGTGTTTTTGTGTGTTTGTATGTGTGTATGTTTGGGTGTGTGTGGGGGTGTGTGTGTGTGTGTGTGTGTGTGTGTGTGTGTGTGTGTGTGTGTGTGGGTGTGTGTGTGTTCGCCCGGCGGCGCTTCTCTGGGCCGGGGGACCTTTGGGGGCCGGGGGAGGGCCTTTGGGGCACAGGGAGGGCCTTTGGGCACAGGGAGGGCCTTTGGGGGCCTGGGGGACATTTGGGGACGGGTGGAGGGCCTTTGGGACCCCGTTGGTTCTTTGGGAGCTCGCTGGGCCTTTGGGGGGCCCGGGGATGGCCATTGGGGGTCTGGGTGGACCTTTGGGGCACAGGGAGGGCCTTTGGGGGCCTGGGGGCCATTTGGGGCCCGGGGGTGGGCCTTGGGGCCCCGGTGGGGCCGGTGGGAGCCCGGGGGACCTTTGAGGCCCCGGGGTGGGCCTTTGGGGGGCCGGAGGGGCATTTGGGGGCCGGTGGCGGTCCTTTGGGACCCCGTTGGTCCTTTTGGGAGATCGATGGGCCTTTGGGGACCGGTGGAGGGCCTTTGGGGGCACTGGGAGGGCCTTTGGAGCACAGGGAGGGCATTTGGGGGTCCGGTGGGGCAGTTGGGGACGGGTGGAGGGCCTTTGGGACCCCGTTGGTCCTTTGGGAGCTCGATGGGCCTTTGGGGGCCGGAGGAGGGCCTTTGAGGGCACAGGGAGGGCCTTTGGAGCACAGGGATGGCCTTTGGGGGTCCGGGGGGACAGTTGGGAGCCGGGGGGACTTTGGGGGCCTGGGGATGGCCGTTGGGGGGCTGGGTGACATTTTGGGACTGGTGGAGGGCCTTTGGGGGTCCGGAGTGGCAGTTGGGGACCGGTGGAGGGCCTTTGGGATCCCGTTCGACCTTTGGGGGCTCGATGGGCCTGTGGGGCCCGGAGGTGGACCGTTGGGGCAGAGGGAGGGCCTTTGGGGCACAGGGAGGGCCTTTGGGGGTCCGGAGGGGCCTTTGGGGACCGGGGGAGGGCCTTTGGGTACCCGGGGGGGGTGGGGGAGCGCGAGGGGCCTTGGGGGCCGGGAGGTGGCCCGTTGGGGCTCAGGGTGGGCCTTTGGGGTACTGGGTGGGCCTTTGGGGGTCCGGAGGGGCAGTTGGGGACCGGTGGGGGACATTGGGGGACCGGGGGAGGGCCTTGGGGCGCTTGGGGGGCCTTTGAGGACCGGGGGGCTTCCTTCGGGGTTGGAACCCTTTGGGGTTGGGTTAGAGGACCTCACAACACTGTTCAAATGAAACTTGTGTATTATAACGACCACAGAGTTTCACCTTTAAATTCTCTTCTAAAATCTCTTCAAAAATCTTCTTTTAAAATGTCTCTATCTGTTTCGCCGAAATAGTTCCATAACCTGTCTAAAACGGTTTCGCCCAAATAATCCCTAAACGTAATTCAGCGTGTTCCTTTTGTTTAGCATCCCTGGGCTGTCACATTTGAAATTACAAAGAAACCTTTTCGCGCGCTAAAACAATTCATCGCTAAGATGTTTCTTGCCTAATTGTTTCCATGGCCTTTGGTTATTAATATCCTTTGGAGTTCGACCAGTAGAACTGTTCCCGAGGCAAAGACATTAATGACTTTGATCTATTCCTGGAGAAATGTTTCTAGGGCGAAAATTTTTAAAGTCTGACAGATGATGTCATTGATTGATTGATCTGTCAAGAAAGGGAAAATTAATTTGTTGTTTCTAAGGGGAATTACTGATTCACGATAGGTGAATTGAGGTCGACAGCACAGGTGTTCTGACTCGTGACAGCACCACGTGGTTTATGGTTTTCCAAGTGAGAAAGTTCCTGTTTTTCAAATTCTCACTGACAAAAACAATAAAACATCCAGTTTTTTCAAATTCTCACTGACAAAAACCATAAAAACATACAAAAATGTGACAAAATTCCTGTTTTTCAAATTCTCACTGACAAAAACCATAAAAACAGAAATAAATGTGACAAAATTCATGGTTTTTCAAGTGAGAAAATTCCTGTTTTTTCATTCTCACTGAGAAATCCATGAACCACGTGGTTCTATGCCCATATAAGGAGTCCCCCCAGGAGTAGAACCCCCATCTCTACTTATTTTTGATGTGTTTTAGGCTTTTTTTTTAGAAATCACCATTAACTTCTTTTTGGAATAAACTTTTACTTTTAAAACGAACCAAAATAATAGTTACCATTCCTGAATCAATGTCCCATGGCAACTTTTTCTTAATAGTAATTTTTTTCAAAATTTTATCCTTTGAAACGAGGCGGGATTTCTTAATTGCTTTTGACAGCTGTTTTTGTTTGAGAAGTCGCATATTGATTCCTTTTTTTCTTTATTTTTGCCGTGTATCAAAAATGGAAGGTTGTATCAAAAAGAAATCAAGTTTGGTTCATGCTAATGAAATAAAATAAAATAGGATGAATATGCAATAATTTGTAAACAAATTTGGGCTATATATTTCGGCTCAACGGAATTGTTGTTGTCATTTTAATGACAAAAAATATCATTTTAATAGCGGGGAACTTGATTTTAATGACTGAGTAATGGAAAATTTTCGGCGGGAGCAAATTTGTACTAGGGGGCCGGTTATTTGTGGGAAAACTTCCATAAGGGATGGAATTTCTGTTTTTTCTGGGGGGAGGTGGGTTAAACAAAAAAATATAATTGGGTACTTACGCATTATGCGGGCACCGCATAATTTACAAGTCTGACCATTATTTTTTTTTTGGGGGGGGGGGGTCAAACCCCAAACCCCCTCCCCCCGGGTACTACCTTGGCCAAGGGAACAAATTTGCTATTGTACAAGGAAACCAGTCACGAAACCTGTCAAATAGGCTATTTGCAAGAGATCGCTATAGATAAATGACTGCAAAGCCGTGGTTTCTCAATGAGTGTCAATATGTACACGATTGATTTTTGGGGTTTAAGGGGGGAAAAGGTACCTAGGTTAGGTTTGGTTACGTATTTAATATATGGTATGATTCCCTCCCCCCCTAATGTGCAAATATATAGCCCAAATTTTTTTCTAAATTATTATAAATTCATCCTATTTTATTTTACATTCGTCCTATATAATTTGGGCGGGGGCTTTCCCCCTAGATTTGTCACTCCGTTTTGCAAAACCCATAAGCTACGGATAACAGCTAATGGTGGCGGATCCGGGGAGTGGTGAGGGGGACGCGTGCCCCCTAGCGAAGTCTAAGCATATCATATTCTTGATGCGCTACTTGAACGTCAAGTAAAGTGTATTCTTAAGAAAATTTATTTAAAAAAACAAAGTTTTTCCAAAGGGAGCAAAGTTGAAACTTAAAACGAACAAAAATTTTTACTTCACAGCCTATCTAACATATATCAATAAAACTAGTACAAATAAACCAACTAATTGTGTTTCCCTATGTTTTTAGGATTATAGAAAACTAGCGCTTTACTGAAAACACAAAAGTCAAGTATAAAAAACAGGATTATTGATTTAAGAATCAAAAGTGAGCATGTAGCCTAACAACACTAAACGAATTGAAAAGGCATTTCATAGTCTTACACCAGTCCTAATACTATCAAGATGGCTTTACTTCAACTTGTTTACAGACTAATTATATGTGCTTTTCAGAACCAAAACGAGAGCCAGTCATTGAACTGAGCCATTGTGCAGAAGTAATACCAAATTAAATGTAAAAAAAAATCAAAATCCTAATCTGGATTGTTACTTTATCTTAAAAGGGATTGATCCGAAAAGGGATTGATAATATTTGTATTCTGTAAAACGCGTCCTTAATTGGTTTGCTTTTACTGTACCAAAACTCCTATATTATTTTGCGTTTTCAGTAAAGCACTAGTTTTGTATAATCCTAAAAGTATAGGGAAACATAATTAGTTGGCTTATTTGTACTAGTTTTATTGATATATGTTAGATAATCTGTGAAGTACTAATTTGTGTTCGTTTTAAGTTTCAACTTCGCTCTTTACTTCCCTCGGAAAAACTTCGTTTTTTTTAAATTAATCAGGGAAAACAGCATGTCCATTTTGAACTCCAATGCCACTTCTGAACCCAAACTGATTGTCGCTGCGGGAACAGAACCCTTTCAAGAAGTTTACTAATTATCGAACAAACAGTAATTGTGTATGTAGCTCTAGTTCGTAGCCGTGTTTGGTGGCCGAGTTCCGATGAAGATGTTGAAAGGTGTATAGTTATTTCGCGCCTTTCCAAAAGAAAGTAGTGGTATCAACTCACGAAAATGTAGGTCAAAGTCACGAAAACTTTTAATAAAAATACCAAGAAAATACTATTCTCATTGAAAATGCCAAATTAAGAATTTTTCAAAGTCTGCGCAGGGAGAGTGGTGGCAAAAAAATATTAGAAAGGGGAATGCTTGGGGGGAAAATATTTTTAAAATCTAGGGGCACAAAAGTTTTTTTTTTTTAATTTTCTTGATGAAAATCTCAAGAAAAAGCCATTCCTAAATGAAAGTACCAAAAAGGATATTTTTCCAAACATAGGAGGGCGACAAAAAAACCCTAATGAAGCAAACACCCCTGCTCCCCACTTGACGGCACTACATGTAGAATATACACATATAAATTTTTCTTGTTCTTTCATATCTTCAAAATTCTTATAAAACAAAAAATTGCAAAGAAAAAAAGAAAGTCGTGTTTGCCTTCGCTGTTTTTTGTTTTATCATGATTAGCCAGTGTGGTCTCAGAAATAATTTACAAAATTCTTATTTTACATTGTCGTGTACAAGGAAGAAAAGAGATAAGGTTGTTTTATTTGATGTTTTCCAGATTTTTTTTATTTGTCAATATTTCATTTGTGTATTTCACTAGTTCAAAATTTCAATTTGAATTAGTTCATTAAGAAATACACCGAACAAGCTATGCCATAAGATGAACAAGATACGTCATTTCAGTACAAACTGATTAGTTTTTATTTCCATCTTATATATTTTTGTCAATTGCATGCATTGAGCTTGATAACAATTAAATAAAAACAAGTTATTTTTCAAGATGAAAGTAAAGAGTGACATTAAAAATTTAAACAAAAAGAAACTATTGAATATATGAGGGGGGAGGGGTAGTCCGTGGGGAGTATTTTCGGCTGAAGAGCATTTTCTGCAGGGTAAATTTTTGTGTGGGTGGGGGGAGATTTCCCGTTTTTTTTTCTGTGGGAGGATTTTTTTATGGGGGGGGGGGGGGTAAACAACTAAGTCCTTAGAAGTAGCATGAAAAACCAATAATTTTTCAAAATTCCAAATTCTAATTTTCAATTTTTCAAAGTTGTCAAAATTCCCTTTTTAATTTAAGTTTAAATTTATTTGTTTAGTTTAGTTCTTATTTGTTTTAAGTTTTAATACTACCCCGTACTTATAGATTGAATTTGTCTATTTAATTTACTTATCTAGAAACCGCAAACAATATTTGTTTTTAAATATTATAATGAATTTCTGAGATTAATGACTTAATAAAAAATTGCTACTGGTATTTACAGTTCACATGTGTTCACTATTTTTCTTTCTTTTTTTTTGAAAACAATTTTGAAGTTTTCTCCGCAATATCAGCAATAAGTGTTTTCAGCTATGGGTTCCAATCCCGGGCTGTGGCTCTGGATCTAAAACCTATTTTGTAAAAGGCTTGATTTACTACGCAGATACAAGCCCTACTTGAGCCTGAAAACGAAGCTAAAACCAATTTTGGCTCCCAAATTTTTGCAACGAAATTCCATTTTGTTTTTTCCCGAAAAATCCACGAATCTTGAAGACTTTTCCCGAAAACTCCCCGAATTTTTAAGACTTGTCCCCGAATTTTAATTTTTGAGAGTGGAAGCCCTGTATAGTATACCTGTATGATGCGTAAACACCAAAATTTTTTTACCTACATTTTTTTTACATTTTTACACGTCAGACAAACATTTCGTTTTTTGGAGGGGGGGGGGGGTGTTCAAATCCCCCTCCTGGGTACAGTCTTGTCCAAGGAAAAAAATTTGCTATTGTACAAGGAAACCACTAACGAAAAACCTTTCAAATAGGCTATTTGCAAGAGACCGCTCTCAGGCCTGTTTTTTCACTCATCAATGTGCTAAGTTCTTACATCTTTTGTCAGAAAACGCTTACAAGTGAAATCTTTGAACGAAGATCTTACATCTTTGGTCGTTTTTGTGCAAACGTCTTTCATCATTCTGCTCTGATCAGCGGTCTGAGAACAATGATGAGTAGATCATCAAAGTTCTCTCATTATTGTTCTATATGGCAGAACAGTGGCGGTCTTCACACTTTTTGCTAACATCAGTGAGCTGTAAGATCTTATTTTGGCTCACCGTACATGAATAATTAAAACGAAATTTGCATATTAATTTTACTTTTTTTGCTAAATGGCTTTCTCGAAATTTTGTTCTGACGTAACTTACGAATTAACTTGCGTAACGAACATCTATATTCGTATTTTTTATTACGTATATTAGGGAGTTTGACCCCTAGTCGATACCTTGCTCTTTACGCTACAATTCGAGTTTTGTTCGAATCACAAACCCCTGAATCACAAAAGCCGGTTAATTAGAATAGATAGCTCTTTTGAAACTACTAAAAAAAGACACTAGTGAAAAGGGCGAGGTATTGACTAGGAGGCGCCCCCCCTCATATACGTAATAATTTCTGTTTGTTTAAAGTTTTAATGTTGTTCCTTACTTTAAGTTGAAAAAACTATTTTTTTTTTTTTAATTTCTGATCGTTTTTTAAATAATGCTGGGAAATCCGGCGCTCCCTTCATAGAAATGTCCCTTCCCCCAAGGACACATCCTCCTTGGAAGAATCCTCCCCCGGAACCCGTTCCTCCCCCCGCCCTCCGCCATGAATCCCTCCTAAACCGGCTGGATACTTCCTCTTAACCCATAGTATATGTAAACAATGGGCAAAGTTCCTAACTTCCAGCCCTTCCCTCGAGAACTGTGGGGTATTAAGTCATCATCAAATACATATTTATTAGATTTTGACTATTTTAAATTTTGATTGGGTTAATTTGGGAAAAAAATTAGCGTGGGAGGGGGCCAAGTTGCCCTCCAATTTTCTTGGCCACTTAAAAAGGGCACTAGAACTTTTAATTTTCTGTCAATTGAGCCCTTTTACGGTATTCTAGGACTGCCGGATCGGTACGATCACCCCTTGGTAACTAAAAAATAAATAAATAAATAAACACATCTGCGATCATTCTTCTGATTAAATAAAAAAAAACAAGTTTTTTAAACTGAAAGTAAGGAGCGACATTAAAACTTAAAACGAACAGAAATTATTCCGTATATGAAAGGGGCTGTTCCCTCCTCAACGCCTCGCTCTTTACGCTAAATTTTTTTATTGTTTTAAAAAATAAATTTTTTTTACAGAGTCAAACTTTAGAGTAAAGAGAGAGGCGGTGAGGAGGGGACAGCCCCGTTCATATACGGAATAATTTCTGTTCGTTTTAAGTTTTAATGTCGCTCCTTACTTTCAGTTTAAAAAACTTATTTTTTTATTTAATTTCTGATCGTTTTTTAGTTAATGCAGCTTTTATTTGCATAAAAATTTTACTTTTCTTTTGCTAAATGGATATCTTTACAAATTAACTTACGTAACTAACTTCTATATTCGTATATTTTTCTTCTGGCAAAAAATACAAAGTTGCAGATTTTTGCAGATATGAGCTTGAAACCTATGTAATAGGGTTTTCTGATACGCGTAATCTGACGGTGTGATTTTCATTAAAATTTTTTCACTTGTAGGGGATATGTCCCCTACAAGGATGTTTCCTCTTTCAAAAATCGAGTAATTTTTCTCAGGCTCGTAGCCTTTAATAAGTAATACTAAACTTAACAAATTTTATATATTTAGGATCAGCATTATAAAAACATTCTTTTTATACATTTATTGACATCAAAATTCTGTTTTTAAAAGTTTCGATTACTATTGAGCCGTATCGCTTGTTTTTTTATTGTTTTTTTTATTACGTATATGAGGGGGTTCTCCCTTAGTCAATACCACGCTCTTTACGTTAAAAGTTAAAAAAAAATTTTATTCACAAACCCCTGAATCACAAAGGCCGTTTAATAAGAATAGATAGCTCTTTTGAAAGCACTGAAAAAAACTGTAGCGTAAAGAGCTAGGCATTGACTTGGGGGAGAACCCTCTCACATGCGTTATAATTTCTGTTCGTTTTAAGTTCTAATATTCCTTCTTACATTTCAGTTGAAAAAACTTTTTTTTTTTCTTTAATTTCTGATCGTTTTTTAAATAATGCTTGGAAATCCGGCGCCCCCTTCATAGAAATGTCTCTTACCCCAAAGAAACATCCTCCACGGCACTATTCTCCAGAGTAACCCCCTCCTCTAGCCCCCCCTCCAGAAAAAATCCTTCCTGAAAAGGGTTGTATACTTCCCAATAACCAATAAATAATGCTGGCAAGTCCGGCGCCCCCGTCAGGGCAAGTTCCCTTCCCCCATGAAAACTTCCATCATGAACAGATTCTCCAACATAACCACCGACCCATCCTTCCCTCCCAATACCAGAAAAAAAACCTCCTGAAAACTTCTGTATACTTCCCAATAACCAATACTATATTTTAACATTGGGTAAAGTTCATAACTTTTAGCCCTCCCTCTGGGAACTTCGGAGGATTAAGTCACCCTAAAAGACATATTTATCATATTTTCCACCATGCTGAACAAAATGGCTATCTCAAAATTTTGATCGGGTGACTTTAGGAAAAAAATAAGCGTGGGAGGGGGCCTAGTTGCCCTCCATTTTTTTGGTCACTTAAAAAGGGCACTAGAACTTTTAATTTCAGTTCCAATGAGCCCTCCCACGATATTCTAGGACCACTGGGTCGATACGATCACCCCTGAGGAAAAAAAACCAAATAAACATGCATCCGTGATCTTTTTTCTGGCAAAAAATGTAAAATTCCACATTTTTGTGGATAGGAGCTTGAAAACTCTACAGTAGGGTTCTCTGATACGCTGAATATGATGGTGTGATTTTCATTAAGGTTCTATAGCTTTTAGGGGGTCTTTCCTCCTTTTTTTGAAAATCAGCCAAATTTTCTCAGGCGCTTAACTTTTGACGGGTAGCACTAAACTTGATGAAAGTTATATATTTGAAATCAGCATTGAAATCTAATTCTTTTGATACATCTATTGGTATCAAAAACCCATTTTCTAGAGTTTTGGTTACCATTGAGCCGGGTTGCTCCTTACTTACAGTTTGTTACCACGAACTGTTTGACCAAAAATACAAAATTCCACATTTTTGCAGATAGGAGCTTGAAACTTCCGCAATAGGTATTTCTGATACGCTGAATCCGATGGTGTGATTTTCATTACAGTTCTATGACTTTTTGGGGGTGTTTCCTCCTTTTTTCGAATATAAGGCACATTTTCTTAGGCACGTAATTTCTGATGGGTGGGACTAAACTTGATGAAAGTTATATATTTGAATTCAGCATAAAAATCTGATTCTATTGATGTATCTATGGGTATCAAAATTCCGGTTTTTAGAGTTTCGGTTACTATTGAGCAGGGTTGCTCCTTCCTTACAGTTCGTTGCCACGAACAGTTTGGAAAAACCTTAAATTTTAACAATTGTTAACTTACAATAACATAGAGATTACTGATACAGATGTATCAGTAATCAGTAATCCCCCCCCCCTATTCGCCTATTATAGGCGAACCTCAATTTTTCCCCTTAATTTATTACTATTTTATTCATGATGAAATTAGGCCATAAGAAATGTTTACTGTTGCTATCTGACTAAAATGGCTTGTTTCACAGATGGTTTTAAAATTTGGTCAACTGTCATTTTTCATTCGAGAACTTCAAACACTGAAATGATATAATTGTTTCACTTGCCCAGAACTCCTTCCCGTAATATGAATTTATAATTAAGTCAACAGTTTTTTCTGGATAAGTGTGGGATAGCAATTTTGAACTCACTCAGTTCACTCAGCTCACTCAGATCTAATTGACTTTCCAAATGGAAGGCCTAAATACCTAAGTGAGGTGGAAGAACAGAATGTAGCTGGACCAACTTGGATTGTTTCAAATGTAGAGATTACTTTTTGACTTTGTATCAAACAGTTCATGGTAACGAACTAAGTAAGGAGCAACCCGGCTCAATGGTAACCGAAACTCTAGAAAACGGGTTTTTGATACCAATAGATACATGAAAAGAATCAAATTTCAATGCTAATTTCAAATATATAACTTTCATCAAGTTTAGTGGTTCCCAGCAAAAGTTATGTGCCTGAGAAAATTTGGCTGATTTTCAAAAAAAGGGGGAAAGACCCCCTAAATGTTATAGAACCTTAATGAAAATCACACCATCATATTCAGCGTATCAGAGAACCCTGCTGTAGAGGTTTCAATCTCCTATCTACAAAAATGTGGAATATTGCATTTTTTGCCAGAAAAAGATTACGGATGCGTGTTTATTTGTTTTTTTCCCCAGGGGTGATCGTATCGATCGTATAAATTTTTAATGTCGCTCTACTTTCATCTTGAAAAATAACTTGTTTTTATTTAATTGTTATCAAGTTCAAGGCATGCAATGAACAAAAATAGATAAGCTGGGAATAACAACTAATCAGTCTGTACTGAAATGACGTATCTTGTTCATCTTTTGGCATAGCTTGTTCAGTGTATTTCTTAATGAACTAATTCAAATTGAAATATTGAACTGGTGAAATACACAAATGAAATATTCACAAAAAAAAAAAAATCTGGAAAACATCAAATAAAATAACCTTAGCTCTTTTCTTCCTTGTACACGACAATGTAAAATAAGAATTTAGTAATTAATTTCTGAGACCACACTGGCTAATCATGACAAAACAAAAAACCGCGAAGACAAAGAAAACATTCTTTTTTTCTTCGCAATTTTTTGTTTTATAAGAATTTTGAAGATATAAAAGGACCAGAAAAATTTATACGTGTAAATCCTATATGCAGTACTATCAATTGGGGAGCAGGGGTATTTGCTTCTTTAAGCGTTTTTGCCCCCCTCCTATGTTTGGAAAATCAACCTGTTTGTTACTTTCATTTAGTAATGGCTTTTTCTTGAGATTTTCATCAAGTAAACTAAAAAAAAAACTTGTGCCCCTAGATTTCAAAAATATTTTCCCCCCAAGCATTCCCCCTTCTAATATTTTTTGCCACCACTCTCCCCGCGCAGACTTTGAAAAATTCTTAATTTGGCATTTTCAATAAGAATAGCATTTTCTTGGTATTTTTATTAAGAGTTTTTGTGAATTTGACCTACACTTTCTTGAGTTGATACCACTACTTTCTTTTGGAAAGGAGCGGAACTTTGCCGCATTAAATAGACAAATTCAATCTATAAGTACGGGGTAGTATTAAAACTTAAAACAAATAAGAACTAAACTAAACAAATAAATTTAAACTTAAATTAAAAAGGGAATTTTGACAACTTTGAAAAATTGAAAATTGGAATTTGGAATTTTGAAAAATTATTCGTTTTTCATGCTGCTTCTAAGGACTTAGTTGTTTACCCCCCCCCCCCATAAAAAAATCCTCCCACAGAAAAAAACGGGAAATCTCCCCCCCACCCACACAAAAATTTACCCTGCAGAAAATGCTCTTCAGCCGAAAATACTCCCCACGGAATACCCCTCCCCCCTCATATATGCAATAGTTTCTTTTCGTTTAAATTTTTAATGTCACTCTTTACTTTCATCTTGAAAAATAAATTGTTTTTATTTAATTATTATCAAGCTCAAGGCATGCAATGAACAAAAATAGATAAGCTGGAAATAACAACTAATCAGTCTGTACTGAAATGACGTATCTTGTTCATCTTTTGGCATAGCTTGTTCACTGTATTTCTTAATGAACTAATTCAAATTGAAATTTTGAACTAGTGAAATACACAAATGAAATATTCACAAATAAAAAAATCTGGAAAACATCAAATAAAACAACCTTATCGCTTTTCTTCCTTGTACACGACAATGTAAAATAAGAATTTTGTAAATAATTTCTGAGACCACACTGGCTAATCATGATAAAACACATGTGAACTGTGTCTGCCTCCTCTGCCGAAAATACTCCCCACGGCCTTCCCCGCCCCCCTCATATATGCACTAGTTTCTTTTTGTTTAAATTTTTAATGTCGCTCTTTACTTTCATCTTTAAAAATAACTTGGTTTTATTTAATTGTTATCAAGTTCAAGGCATGCAATTAACAAAAATAGATAAGCTGGAAAGAACAACTAATCAGTCTGTACTGAAATGACGTATCTTGTTCATGTTATGGCATAGCGTGTCCAGTGTATTTCTTAATGAACTAATTCAAATTGAAATATTGAACTGGTGAAAAACACAAATGAAATATTCACAAATAAAAAAAATCTGGAAAACATCAAATAAAACAACCTTATCTCTTTTCTTCCTTGTACACGACAATATAGGAGTTTTGGCACAGTAAGATCAAAACAATTAAGGACACGTTTTAAAGAATACAAATATGATCAATCCCTTTTATGATCAATCCATTTTAGGATAAAGTAACAATCCAGATTAGGATTTTGCTTTATTTTTTTTACATTTAATTTGGTATTACTTCTGCACAAGAGCTCAGTTCAATGACTGGCTCTCGTTTTGGTTCTGAAAATGATATATAATTAGTCTGTAAACAAGTTGAAGTAAAGCCATCTTGATAGTATTAGGACTGGTGTAAGACTATGAAATGCCTTTTCGATTTGTTTAGTGTTGTTAGGCTACATGCTCACTTTTGATTCTTAAATCAATAATCCTGTTTTTTATACTTGACTTTTGTGTTTTCAGTAAAGCGCTAGTTTTCTATAATCCTAAAAGCATAGAGAAACACAATTAGTTGGTTTATTTGTACTAGTTTTATTGATATATGTTAGATAGGCTGTAAAAGTAATAATTTTTGTTCGTTTTAAGTTTCAACTTTGCTCTTTACTTCCTTCGGAAAAACTTTGTTTTTTTAAATAAATTTTCTTAAGAATACACTACTTGACGTTCAAGTAGCGCATCAAGAATATGATATGCTTAGACTTCGCTAGGGGGCACGCGCCCCCCTCACCACTCCCCAGATCCGCCACCATTAGCTGTTATCTGTTAGCTTATGGGTTTTGCAAAACGGAGTGACAAATCTAGGGGGAAAGCCCCCCGCCCAAATTATATAGGACGAATGTAAAATAAAATAGGATGAATTTATAATAATTTAGAAAAAAATTTGGGCTATATATTTGCACATTAAGGGGGAGGGAATCATACCATATATTAAATACGTAACCAAACCTAACCTAGGTACCTTTTCCCCCCTTAAACCACAAAAATCAATCGTGTAAATATTGACACTCATTGAGAAACCACGGCTTTGCAGTCATTTATCTATAGCAATCTCTTGCAAATAGCCTATTTGACAGGTTTCGTGACTGGTTTCCTTGTACAATAGCAAATTTGTTCCCTTGGCCAAGGTAGTACCCAGGGGGGGGTTAGGGGTTTGACCCCCCCCCCAAAAAAAAAAAAATAATGGTCAGACTTGTAAATTATGCGGTGCCCGCATAATGCGTAAGTACCCAATTATGTTTTTTTTGTTTAACCCACCTCCCCCCCGAAAAAACAGAAATTCCATCCCTTATGGAAGTTTCCCCACACATAACCGGCCCCCGAGTACAAATTTGCTTCCGCAGAAAATTTTCCATTACTCGGTCATTAAAATCAAGTTCCCTGCTATTAAAATTGTATTTTTTGTCATTAAAATGACAACAACAAGTCCGTTGAGCCGAAATATATAGCCCAAATTTGTTTACAAATTATTGCATATTCATCCTATTTTATTTTATTTCATTAGCATGAACCAAACTTGATTTCTGTTTGATACAACCTTCCATTTTTGATACACGGCAAAAATAAAGAAAAAAAGAAATCAATATGCGACTTCTCAAACAAAAACAGCTGTCAAAAGCAATTAAGAAATCCCGCCTCGTTTCAAAGGATAAAATTTTGAAAAAATTACTATTAAGAAAAAGTTGCCATGGGACATTGATTCAGGAATGGTAACTATTATTTTGGTTTGTTTTAAAAGTAAAAGTTTATTCCAAAAAGAAGTTTATGATGATTTCTAAAAAAAAGCCTAAAACACATCAAAAATAGTGTCAGATCAATATGAAAAGTGTACCATTGGAATCT
Source organism: Artemia sp. Qi Xiang Cuo (assembly GCF_049724085.1). Classification (NCBI taxonomy): domain Eukaryota; kingdom Metazoa; phylum Arthropoda; class Branchiopoda; order Anostraca; family Artemiidae; genus Artemia; species Artemia sp. Qi Xiang Cuo. The sequence continues at coordinate 67,613,763 of NC_142808.1, read as the reverse complement.
TGCATAGTTGAAAACATTGTACAGGGGAATACCAGTTCCCCTCATTCAGTGGCAGATCCAGCGGGGAGGGGAAAAGAGGCGTACGCCCCCCTAGTGTAGCCTAAAGTAGTGTAATTTACTCAAGTTTGCGTTAATTAAACTTACTCCTGACGCAAGTTTATCGGATCAACCGATTTTGCGCCCCCCTAATTTTTTATTGGATCCACCTATTCTGCCCCCCCCCCCAAAAAAACAAAACCCTTGATCCACACCTGTCCTCATTGAATAACAAGGAAAATCACTTTTCTCAATAATTTCAATCTGAATATTTATCTTAAACTTACGTTTAAACTTACCTCCAATTTACATCAGAAACAAAATTTGCCCCCCCCTTATGTAGAAATGTATACCCTGAATTGGCATATATAGGGGGGGCTGAAATTCATTTCCGATAGAAATGATTATTATATTTGTACAGCATAAAAAAAGGCATAAAAAGCATAAAAAAGAGCATTAAAGAGCATAATTTACTTAATTAACTCAAGTTTACGTTAATTAAACTTACTCCTGATGCAAATTTATCAGATCAACCTACGTTGCACCCCGTAATTTTTTTAAAGAATCCAACTATTTTGCCCCCCCCCCCAAAAAAAAATCCTTGATCTACATCTGCCCACATTGAATAAAAAGGATAATCACTTTTCACAATAACTCCCATCTTAATTATTATCTTCTCTTAAAATCAAATTTACATAACAAATTTCTTATATTAATAAACCTTTTACAATTTAATATTTTGTTTGCCATCATGAATCATGAATTTGCCAAAACATGAATTAGCAGGTTCTGCCTATAGGCCTAGCAACAAGGGGACGAAAACCCGTTTCATGAAGTTTGACAAAAGCGATAACAAGAAATCAATGAACGGAACAAAGCAATATTGTGTAATAACTATATACATGAGCGATTCCTATATGTCCGTCTATAGGAAGATTTGACACTTCTTAGTGAATTTAAAAATAGGAAGCAACGTACAATCGAAACTATTTGAATTAGTAACCTACTTGTTCACAAAAGAAACAGGATTTTAACTGTAAAAAAATTCATTGTTTAGGTGGTATAATACAGTAATTAGAGTAGTTTAAATGTCAAAAAGTTTTTAAAATGATTAATGCATCGCAGGTGACGGGAATTAGATACTTTTGTCCATGAATAAGATGATGATTCATTCCTATAAAAGATTCTGTCCGAGAATAGGCAGGTGGCCGACTACTGGGTGTCTTACCCTATATATACCAATTCAGGGTATATATTTGCACATTAGGGTGGGTGGGGGGAAAATTTAAACTTACCTCTCATTTATATCAGAAATTAAATTTACCCCCACCCCCCTCATGTGAAAATATATACCCTGAATTGGTTTAGGCTATATAGGTCTATAGGGGTGGGGGCTAAAATTCATTTCCAACAAAAATGATTATTATGGTTTTAAAGAGCATAAAAAAGACATCCAGTGGCATATTCACTTTATTTGTAACTCAATATGATTTGGTAAAAATCTACCAAAATTTGTTTATGTGGGAAGTTTGAAGATGGCCTACTCTAATAAAGTGCTTTTAAGAACCAGACCCCCCTAGTGCAGGAATGGCTAGAGCCTTCAAACCTAATACTTTACTCATTTTTTAAAACTTATTACCCATTATATTAAAAGACAATTCAAATAGATAAAAAAAAACTTACCACAATAATATCCAAGATTCAGCAATGACTATAGGCTATATTATTATTTGCTCCTCATCTTACAAAAGTGAACTACAAGTCAAAAATTTCCATGCTAAGTTTTTCGCCAGAATTACCTCCCATAAGTAGGTCTATATTGGGGCGCACCTCTCATATACTTGTGATTTCTTCAAGTTGATTTATTTTTATTGGTTTATATAAAGAATATCATGATTATAATGAAACCATAGACAGGGTTGCCGTGACACGAAAACACTTCGTAACGTCCAAACTCCTAAAACCGTAAATTTTTCGTAACTTTTGATAGGAAAGTCTCTTTTCAAGGCAGGGTACCTTAGTTTTGCTATCAAAAGTGGTAAGTTAAGGAAGAAGGGAAAAATTTGTTGCCTGTATAATTTGAAAATTTTAGATTTACATAGTTTTATTAAAAATCGTTCCTCCAACTTTGAAAAGGTGCCTAAAAAGTATACAATAATAGCGATTTATGATTTTTTACTTTCAGGAAATTCCTATTTATTCAACTGTAAGTGCTGCTTTCAGTTCACCTGCATAAAAGGATACTATTTTGCATATTTTGTTTTGTTGTTTTTAATTGTCATTATTGGTGTTTTAAAGCAAAAGTTGATAAGTGATGCCTACAAATCAATCAACACAGGACAATTTAAAGTGTTTCAGAAAAAAAACATATCAACTAAATTTTTTTTGTTAAATTTCAATGAAAAATATCTTAATAAATTAAGCTTTTTAAAAAGACCTGAAAAATAATTTTTATCGCTCTGTTCCCGTCTAACATTTTAGATTGCCTTGGTTTCTTTTTCATCTCCTTAAGCATTAAATTTGTATCGCTCCAACATGAAGATTAAAGTGATTCCGAGGGACAAAGCTTTTGCTTTGTTTTTATTTTATTGACGAAAAAATTTCAATCGTAGTCTTTAATTCTTCTACTAAACAGCGGTTATCATGGTTGCAGCGGCAGCTTCAACCTAGTAAAGAGTGAACCACAGCCCATAGTAGTCAAAAATTGAACAACATGTTTTCAAAAACACTGTCTGGTGAGAAAAATTGCCATCTGACACTTAATCAAGAACGGTAATTATTGTTTCGGTTAATATCAGAAGTTAAGGTTTATGGCAAAAAGAAGTGCATGGTGATCTCTAAAAAGAGCCTGAAACCTCTTTAAAAATGATGTGAAGTCAAAGCAAAGAATGCGCCTTTGAAATTAGCACGGTTTAAAACCTTTTGTTACATAGTTACAGTCCCTCACCTTGAACCAGAAGAAAAATGTTTTTACTACTAGTTTAACGCTGATCTGTCTCACTTTCTTTCTAGGATGGATGGGGGGGGGCCATAATATAATCTAGAAGTTTTTAATAGGTCATTCACAAGAGCCTTGCACTTGAACGTGCGCTTTTTAAGTGACCTTAAAGATTTAGGGGCAGATAGCCCCTCTCCCTACTAACTCCATCCCTCCAAACTAGTCCTGTAAAGATTTTGAGAGAGCGGTTTCGGTTAATGTAGTTCAAAAGTCCAATTGTGCTTATGTTGATAATATGTCTCTCGGAAGTTACGTGGTACTTTCTGCATGTGGTTTCAGTTGTTTAGATAGTAAGCATATTGTGTTCTAGTTCCGTGGTCCTGATTTCATTTTATTAATACCATCGGTAGCCGTTGTTCTTTTTTTTATCCATGGTGTTGTATAAATTTGCGAAGTATTTCCATGCACTGTATAATTGTTGCAATGGCAGCTGCATACTAGTAACGAGCAAAGCACAGAACATATTAACAAAAATTTAAAAAATGCTTTGTTAAAAAAAATGCATGTGGAAAAAAAAATTCCATTTTTCAAAGAATGAGGACTACCAAATCTTAAGTCGGCTCGTTTTTGAAGCAAAATCTCATCGCAAAAATAATCTTGTAGTGATTTTAAAAAAAAGCCTCAGACTCTTCGAAAATGGCGTCAGATCAAGATGAAAAGTTTACAATTGAAATCAACACGGTCGAAAACCTTGTAAAAGGTAGTTATAGTCCCCCTCCCTAACAACCAGGAAAATCAATTTTTCGCATCGGTAGCACTGATCTGTCTCCCGATTTTGTTTTTTTTTTCTTTCTTTTTTTTCAAAATGCCTGGCGGGCTAAAAAAACGTCATAAATTTATTCTAATGTATAAATAAAACTTTAATTCTTAAACCTACGTTCTTTTTATAAATTCTGTCTTCTACAATTGCCATTAAAAAGTAAAATTACAAACTTGGGTCAATTTCTCACAGTACGACATCAACACTGCAAAAATAGCCCTAAAAGACCTGTTGTAGCTCATATAAAAGATATTGCACATATATACATACTTCAGATAAATTAACCCTTCAACAAGTCCAAAAAAGCACTAAAAACGACAATGGTGGTCGTGTCTTACGTGTAAAATATTTGTATATCATTCAATGAGCATTTAACAAATTGTTGTTAATGTATATTTAAAATTACTTATCTTTTATATATATGTTTTTTTTTTTAAAATTAATAACGTATAGAAGTATCACTGAAAAAAAAATTGCTAAACTACATAAGTCTAAAAGAAAAGAAGTAAAAAACAGTACTAATTATGATAATCAATTTCAAGAAACCTTAAATGGAGGTTAACGATAACCCATCCCCGAACTACACCTCCCACGCCCCTGTTTTTGTTTAATAACTCTTATGCTCATCAGTAATTCATAGAAAAAAAAAAATGCTAACACACCCATAGTGATAGATGTTTAATGGCTCAATTAAGAGCTTTTGATTATATTTACTAGATTTTTAAAACTTCTACCATCTATTAGATTTCAAAGATTTTAATGCTAACTAGTATCTGATGTGAATTTGAATTGTACTTCTTCGTCATAGTTGAAGCATTAGCTGCAACATAGTAAAGAGTAAACCACAGCGCATAGTAACTGAAAGTTAAAAAATTTTTAAACGGTCGTGTTTTTTTTTTCTTTCCCGGCCAAGCGGGTTACTATAAATACATGGCGATATGCTTAAGAGCTAATTCAAAAGCTATTTCTCATATGTACGTGGTTTATATAAATTTTGCCGTGTGCAAGCAGTGGCGGATCCAGGGGGGGGGAGGGAGGCGCCTCCCTCCATAGTGTAGTCTGAAGTATTGTAAATACTTAATGAGCCCAAATTTGCGTTAATTAAACTTGCTCCTGACTTAAGTTTATCGGATCTACCTATTTTGCTCCCCCCTAAATATTTTTTACCAGATCAACCTTTTTGGCCCCCCCCCCCAAAAAAAAAAAATCCTGGAGCTACCTTGGTTTGCAAGTCCCCTATGTCCAGACAAAAGGCACGCCGTTTAGCAAGGGGGGAAGATCATGGGCTCCCAGACACACGGCGATATATTTTTGATAGTTCATATAAAAAATATTGCTCATATTTACGTTCTCCTTGTAAATTCTACCATTTGCATTTCAAATATCACTAAAAAACGGCCCTTTTTTGGCCATGTCTCAAGTGAAAAAGCTAGGGCGAGTGGGCTACTAGAACTTTTTAGAGTAATTTTTAATGGCTCATTTGAAGATTTTTGCTCATATCTACGTACTTTTTATCTATTTTTCCAGTATTAAGGGAGATATAGCACTGAAAACAAAATTTTTGGTGTCACTTCCTTAGTGGAAAATTTTGGAAGACTGAAAGGGTATCATTGTGATAATTATGGTCCAAAGGCCTTAACAAGAGTTTTGCAGGAGCACTATCCTGTAATACCTCCTCCTGCCTTCCTTAGTAGGCTACACAACTAAAATCCAACAAACGAATATATTAAACTACATTATTAGAGGCGTGGCTCTGTCAGTAGAGGGCTGGACATCAAATCAGATTATCATGCGCTCGATTACAGCTTGGATTTTTTTTTCAATCAGGGTTTGTCCCTTTTTATGGTTGTTTTTAAGAGAACCCACTGTTTTTGTCAGTGTGATGCACTGATTTTTTAAGGCTTATTCTGGGATGGCAGATTTAAAACCTATTACGTCCTTGCCCCCTTAGTTTTGCTCCTGCCTAGGTTGTGAAATCACCTTTTTTTGGTCATTTCATTGGAAAAGGCACTTGTTTCGTTTAAAAAAGTTGGAGAAACAACCGAAAGTGCACTTTGTGGGAATGTTCGATTAAGTATAAATATGAGCTTTTAAATGAGCCTTTAAACAGCTTTCTTTTGTTACACTAGCCTTCTAGTTTTGCTAGTCAATAGGTCTTTTATAAAGCCCTGTCTTCTTAATGTCTTTTTCAGGTGATGTAAAACCGGCTTTTTCAGGCGAATCGAAAAACAAACATTCCTGAAAAATATGTATTGTGGTGTGAAGTATGGATAATGAACTTTATGTTTCAGACTGATTGTTTTTCTTAGCTGTCAAAATTGTTTGTAGTAATTTTTAGAGGTGTCATATCTCCCCTACATAGGTGATGGTTGGAAATCATGTTAAATATAAATTTTCAACTGCTATAAGTTTTTGAAACTGCAATTATGTTTCCCTATGCTTTTAGTATGATGTACAAAACTAGCTCTTTACTGAAAACATAAAATATTACAGGAGTTTTGGTACAGTAAAAACAAACCAATTCAAGACACTTCTTATACAATGAAAGTATCATCTACCTCGTTTAGGATCGACTCCTTTTAGTATAAAGCAGCTATTAACTTAGGAATTTTTTTTTTATTGTTTTACGTTTAAATTGGTATCACTTCTGCAAAATTCCTAAGTTCAATGAATGGCTCTTGTTTTGGTTCTTAAAAGGACATGTCATGATTATTTTGTACACAAGTTTGAAGTATGAAAGATCTTAAGCCGAACTGGCCAGCCATGAAAAAAAAACAATAAAGAGAAAAATCTCTAAAAAAACAAACAAACGAGACTGTGGCCAGTGGAGAGAAAAGAAAACAACAAAAACAAAACAACGCGGATATTTCGCCTTTATACAAACAAGGCGTCTTCATCACGAAAGACACACAATAAGAAAAAGATAAAAAAAAAAAAAAAAAACAAGATAAAACTAAAAACCAATAAAACCACCCCACAAAAAAAAAAAAAAAAAAAAAAACCTAAATGTACAATCGGCGCAAACTGATCCACGTAGGGAAAAGATGCTAATATAGAGTTACTTCAGTGAGGATACCAGAGTAACTGAGGAAAAATAAAAAAACTGTAAATTACTTTAATTATTCAGTTGCGAAATAATCCTTTTGTTAGCTATTACTGGAGGAGATTACTGGAGATTAATTTCACGCTGGAGGGTAGTTCAATTCTTTGCAGTTTTGATGTTGTGTCCATGTATTCAAATTGTGATTTAAAAAGGTGCGAGGATATTTTAAAAAGTAAATTAGAAAAACACTTTGATTTAATACAGGATGTGATGTTTGCTAGTCTGGATATTGATGTCATTAGGAGACTAATTATTCTGGTAAATGAATTTTCTTTTTATTTTGGTTTTCGAGGGGAGTTTTATAGACAAATTTTGGGGCTACCTATGGGGGCTTCTCTTTCTCCTTTATTAGAAAATCTTTTCATATATGTCATTGAAACTTCTGCTATCAACAGTTTTACAACCTCTCCTTGCTTCTGGGGTAGGTTCAAGGAGGATGTGGTGTGCGTTTGGAAACCTGGATGGGACTCATTAGACCTATTATGTAAGCATTTAAACAGTTTAGATAATAATATTAAATTTACAGTTGAGTTTGAAGAAAATAACAAGTAAACTTTTCTTGATATTGCATTAATTAAAAGGGATCTCTTTTTACTTTTTTCGATTTACAGAAAACCAACGCACAATGATAGGTATTTAAATTTTTATTCTTACAACCCTGTGTCGGTAAAACGGGGGGTTTTAATTTCGCTATTGGATAAAGCCTTTAGAATTTGTTCCCAGGAATTTCTGGATTCGGAATTGTTATACTTGAGGTATATTTGGTTTTGTAATAGATTCAAGTTGAATTTCTTTGATGAATAGACTGGAAATGTACGGTTTAATCAAGGCGGTGTGGTTATTTGGTTGGCTCAGTCTTTGTATTTAATTTCATCAAAAAGTGTGATATCGTTATACGAAGTAAATTTGGGGTGGGAGACACTTTCACGTGCTTTGCGTAAATTTGGTATTGATACATGTTTCCAATCGCTGAGGCCAATGGGTAGTTTTTTCAGTTCTGGTAAGGATTTAACTCGGGGAAATTTAGTAAGTGGGGTGTATAAAATTCCGTGTTCTTGTGGGAAGTTCTATATTGGTAGGACTCACCAACAATTTGTTGAAAGGTTTATTGAACACCAAAACTCAATAGGAAAAATCCTACAATTAAGCAAGCCACCAGAAACTTTCGTATCAGCTTTAGCAGAGCATATTTGGCTTCAACCAGATCATTTTGTAAAATTTGATGAAGCCTTTGCTATTTCTAATAATAAGGGGTACACCCAATGGGCCAGGGAAGCCATAGAAATTAAAAAACATATGTTTTCTAACCTTTCCATAAATAGGGACACGGGTAATTTAAATATTTACCCAATTTATGATAACCTTCTAAATAGTGAATCAACAGTCAATAAGGGAGTAAAGATTTTAAATAATCACCAGGGGACTATTTTACCTGCTAGACCAAAACGATTTGCTTCAGTAATAGCTAACAAAAGGATTATTTCGCAACTGAATAATGAAAGTAATTTACAGTTTTTTATTTTTCCTCAGTTACTCTGGTGTCCTCACTTAATTAAATATTTATTAGCATTTTTTACCTTCGTGTATCATTTTGCGCCGTTTTTAAATTTTTTTTTTTTTTTTTTTTTTTTTTGGTGGTGGTTTTATTGGTTTTTAGTTTTATCTTTTTTTTTTTTTTTTTTATCTTTTTCTTATTTTTTGTCTTTCGTGGTGAATTCCTCTTGTTTTTATAAACGCGAAATATCCGGGTTGTTTTGTTTCTGTTGTTTTCTTTTCTCTCCACGGGCCACCGTCTCGTTTTTTTTTTTTTTTTAGAGATTTTTCTCTTTTTTTATTTTTTTTCATGGCTTTCCAGTTCGGCTCAATATATTTCATTAGTCAATTGTACGGGACAAAATTAGCCGTTTCTGTCAATTATTATTTGTCTTTATTTAAAAAACGTGCAAATCTATTAAATCAACAAATGTTCTTAAAAAATTGCAAGAAGGAATCAGTGATTCCGAAATCTTTTAAAATATATACCCATTTTAGAACTAAAAATGAAACAAAATTAAAAAATAAATTAAGCCTAATAGCTTTAAATTACTTAATTTAGGAACAAAAACAGAGACGTTTTAAAATGTCTAATGACTTAGATTATGTTTAAAACTTTTTAAGTAATAAACTTCCGTTTTACATTTTTATACGAATTAAGGAAATGGCCATTAGATCTTTTCGCCATGATTTTCATTTGTCCAAGGCTCGTTTGGTTGACAAGTTTAACAAACTTTTGTTTGAGAATTTCCAAGATTAAGATGTTTTTTATCCTCGTCATTGTCTGGGTCCAGCAATTAAGAATTTGTCTTCTAAGCCTCTTAATATTCAACAGGAAGCCGTTTTGTCGAAGGGTTCTAAGTTCTGTTTTCCATCACCAGTCTCCTATTCAAAAATAATTTCAAAGGTGGAGTCAGGAATTATGGTTTCTATAGATAAGGTTGATACTCCTCAAGATCTTGGAGCTGAGATCGTAGGAAAACTAAACACCTTTAATATGAACTTAATAGGTAAAGACTTTTCACAAAAAGATTGAATTAAAAGCCTTTCTGATTTGAAAAAGGATAAATTACTTACTATCACTTGAGCTGATAAACGAAACACAATCGTAATTATGAACACTGAAGATTATAAAAATAATATGAATTCAATTATTTCAGACACGATTACATAAAAAAAACTTGACTTTGATCCTACAGATAAATATGTAAAATCAACAAGAAAGGAAATAGAGTAAATGAAAAATAATTTTCACATTACCCCTCAGTTTTATAATAAATATTATCCTAGGGGTTCTTTGGCACCGACAATCTATGGTTTACATAAGATTCATGAGACTGGATTTCCCCTCCACCCCATTATGTCAAAATTTCTGTCCCCTTTTTCAAAATTGTAAAAAGGACTATCGGTTGTTTTGTGTCAATTTTTTCGAACAAGTAAGTCATGTTTAAGAAGTTCTACTGATCTTACTAAGTAAATGTAAAATTTCACACTGGATAAAACCTCAATTCTTTGTAGATATGATGTTGTGTCCATATATTCAAATTGTTATTTAAAAAAGTGCGAGGATATTTTAAAAAGTAAATTAGAAAAACACTTTGATTTAATACAGGATGTGATGTTAGCTAGTCTGGATATTGATGTCATTATGAGACTAATTATTATTGTAAATGAATTTCTTTTTATTTTGGTTTTTGAGGGGAGTTTTATAGACAAATTTTTGGGCTACCTATGGGGGCTTCACTTTCTCTTTTACTAGCAAATCTATTCGTATATGCCATTGAAACCTCTGCTATAAACAGTTTTAGAATTTCCCATTGCTTCTAGGGTAGGTTCATGGATGATGTGATGTGCGTTTGGAAACATGGATTGGACTCCTTAGACCTATTTTGTAAGCATTTAAATAGTTTTGATAATAATATTAAATTTACAGTTGAGTTTGAGGATAATAATAAATTATTATTTCCCTGGCCCATTGGGTGAACCCCTTATCATTAGAAATAGCCAAGGCTTCATCAAATTTTACAAAATGATCTGGTTGAAGCCAAATATGCTCTGCTAAAGCTGAAACGAAAGTTTCTGGAGGCTTGCTCAATTGTAGGGTTTATTCTATTGAGTTTCGGTGTTCAATAAACCTTTCAACAAATTGTTGGTGAGTCCTACCAATATAGAACTTCCCACAAGAACACGGAATTTTATACACCCCACTTACTAAAATTCCCCGAGTTAAATCCTTACCAGAACTAAAAAAACTACCCATTGTCCTCAGCGATTGGAAACATGTATCAATACCAAATTTACGTAAAACCCGTGAAAGTTTCTCACCCAAACCTGGTAAATATGGTAATGAAATAAAGCTTTTTGATACAACTAAATCCAAAGACTGAGAAACCTCAATAACCCTACTTTTATGTTTAACCCGTCCATTTTCAATTATTTTATCAATGAACTTAATTGGATAACTATTACAAAACAAAATATCCCTCAAGTATAACAATTCCGAATCCAGAAATTCCTGAGAACAAATTCTAAAGGCTCTATCCACTAGTAAAATTACAACCCCCCGTTTCACCGACATAGGGTAGCAAGAATGAAAATTTAAATACCAATGATTGTGTGTTGGTTTTCTGTAAATCGAGAAAAGTAAATGGAGATCCCTTTTAATTAATAAAATATCCAGAAAAGGTAATTTATTATAATCCTCAAACTCAACTGTAAATTTAATATTATTATCAAAACTATTTGATAAATCTATCTAATATTTCTGTATGCTGTTCAATTACTGTGCGGTTATAAAAAATATTTAGTTTAACGTTTTATATTTTTTTCAAATTTCTCGGCATTTCTATATCAAATTATAGGTTTTTATTATCCCCCCTAATTTTTTTTAATTAAACGATTTCCAGTTCGTTTTTATAAGCTCACTGATCGTTTTTTTCCATCTTACATTTATTTCTTTGTTACACATATTTTTTTTTAAACTATGTTTCAATCCCTTTGGAATGTTCAGTTGCTCCCACTTTTATCAGTATAGTACAACGGCAAGAGCACTTCCTGAGGCTGTGTTAACTTAATTTGTAATCTTGGATGAGACACTATATTTTTTTTTAATCGGAAAATTATCTTATAGAAAATATTTTTTTCCAGAATCTATAAATATAAGTGAAAGTTTTGATTTATTTTTTTGCATAATTTGATCTTTTTTATCTGTTATCCTCAACTCATAAACTTTTTCAGTTTATGTATTTAAAACCTAGATAAATTTGCTGTTTATGTTATGTAAAACCCAATGCTTTTTGTGACCCTCATGATCATTCATATTCATATATTCTTGAGAAAAAAAAAATAATTCTCTACTTTTTATTTCATTTTGAAAATGAGTTTTTTTTTTATTGTTTGATCTCATCTCCTAAAAATTCTTTGTACGTACCTGGACTTAGGAGACCCATTAACACAGCTCTAGAAAAACACTCCCGAGGTTAAATTCTGTGAACTATCCTTTTGTTTCTTGATTTCGTTTGGCTGGGTGTTAGGATTCAAATTACAAACGGAAAAATGCATTTTATGTAAAAATTAATTAAAAAAACCAAGTTTTTCCGAGGAAAGTAAAGAGCGAAATTGAATCTTAAAACGGACAAAAATTATTACTTTACAGCCTATTTAATATATATTAATATAACTTGTACAAATTAACCTACAACTCGTGTTTTACAATCATTTTTGGATTATAAAAAAACCAATGTTTTACTGATGACGCATATGTCAAGAATAAAAAACAGGACTATTGATTTAAGAGTAAAAAGTCGGTATGTATCCTGACAACACTAAACCAATCTATAAAGCTTTTCATAGTCTTACTCCAGTTGTGACACTAGAAACTTTCAGTATACAATTAAAATTATCTTAAAATATAAATGTTAAACTAAATATTTTTTATAACCGCACAGTAATTGAACAGCATACAGAAATATTAGATAGATTTATCAAATAGTTTTGATAATAATATTAAATTTACAGTTGAGTTTGAGGATAATAATAAATTACCTTTTCTGGATATTTTATTAATTAAAAGGGATCTCCTTTTACTTTTCTAAATTTACAGAAAACCAACGCACAATGATAAGTATTTAAATTTTTATTCTTGCCACCCTATGTCAGTGAAAAGGGGGGTTGTAATTTTACTAGTGGATAGAGCCTTTAGAATTTGTTCCCAGGAATTTCTGGATTCGGAATTGTTATACTTGAGATATATTTTGTTTTGTAATAGTTATCCAATTAAGTTCATTGATAAAATAATTGAAAATATACGTGTTAAACATAATATTAGGGTTATTGAGGTTTCTCAGTCTTTGGATTTAGTTGTATCAAACAGCTTTATTTCATTATCATGTGTACCTTGTTTGGGTGAGAAACATTCAAGGGTTTTGCATAAATTTGGTTTTGATAGATGTTTCCAATCGCTGAGGCCAATGGGTAGTTTTTTTTAGTTCTGGTAAGGATTTAACGCGGGAACATTTAGTAAGTGGGGTATATAAGATTCCGTGTTCTTGTGGGAAGTTCTATATTGGTAGGACACACCAAAAATTTGTTGAAAGGTTTATTGAACACCGTAATTCAATAGAAAAAACCCTACAATTAAGCGGGGCTCCAGAAACTTTTGTTCCAGCTTTAGCAGAGCATATTTGGCTTAAACTAGATCATTTTGTAAGATTTGATGAAGCCTAGGCTGTTTCTAATGACAAGGGTTATACCCAATGGGCCAGTGAAGCCATTGAAATTAAAAAACATATGTTTGATAACCTTTCCATAATTAGGGATACGGTTAATTTAAATATTTACCAAATTTATTATAACCTTATAAAGAGTTAATAAACTTTTAATAAGGTATTAAATATTTTAAATAATCACATAGGTAATATTTTCCCTGCTAGACAAACACGACTTGCTTCAGTAATAGCTAACAAAAGGATTATTTCGCTACTGAATAATTAATGTAATTTACAATCTTTTTATTTTTCCTCAGTTACTCTGATGTCCTCACTGAAGTAACTCTATATTAGCATCTTTTCCCTACGTGGATCAGTTTGCGCCAATTGTAAATTTTTTTTGTTTTTTTTTTTGTTTTTTTTGATGGGGGTTTTATTGGTTTTTAGTTTTTTCTTTTTTTTTTTTTTTTTTTATCTTGTTCTTCTTGTGTGTCTTTCGTGCTGAAGACGACTTGTTTGTATACAGGCGAAATATCCGCGTTGTTTTGTTTCTGTTGTTTTCTTTTCTCTCCACTGGCCACAGTCTCGTTTGTTTGTTTTTTTTAGAGATTTTTCTCTTTGTTGGTTTTTTGTCATGGCTGGCCAGTTCGGCTTAAGATCTTTCTTACTTCAAACTTGTGTGCAAAGTATTAATGATCTGTACTTTTAAGAACCAAAACAAGAGCCATTCATTGAACTTAGCAATTTTGCGGAAGTGATACCAATTTAAGTGTAAAACAATGAAAAAGAAACTCACCAGGTGATAGCTTATTTATATTAAAAGGAGTCGATCCCAAACGTGGGAGATAATACTTTCGTTGAATAAGAAGTATCTTGAATTGGTTTGTTTTTACTGCAAAAAAAATTCGGTGATATTTTATGTTTTTATTAAATACCTAATTCTTTACATCATACTAAAAGCTTAGGGAAAAATAAAAGCAGTTGCAAAAACTTATAGCAGCTGAAAACTTATATTTAACATGATTTCTAATTATCACTTATCTAGGGGAGATTTGACACCTCTAAAAAATACTACAAACAATTTTGACAGCTAAGAAAAACTATCAGTCTAAAACATAAAGTTCATTATCCATACTTCAAACCACGACAGATATTTTTCAGGAAAGTATGTTCATCGAATAATAAAAAGTCGTTTTTACATTGCCTGAAAAAGCCATTCAGAAAACAGAGCTTTACAAAATACTTATTGACTAGCACAACTATAAGGCTGGTCTAACAAAATAAAGATGTTGGAAGGCTAATTTATAAGCTTATGCCTTTAATAAAGTGAGCATTCCCACAAAGAATGCGGTTCGTACTTTCTACAACTTTTTTAAACTAAACAAGTACATTTTCCAGTAAAATGACCAAAAAAAGGTGAATTAAAATCCTAAGCAGGACCACAACTCAGGGGAAAAAGGGTTAAGAGGTTTAAAATCTGCCTTCGCAGAATAAGCCTTAAAAAATCAGTGCATCACGCTTACAAAAATAGTGGATTATCTGAAAAACAACCATAAGAAGGTACAAACAATGATTGAAAAAAAAAATCCAAACTTGAATCGAGCACATGATAATCTGATTTGATGTCCAGCGCTCTACTGACTGAGCCACGCCTCTAATAATGTAGTGTAATATAATCGTTTGTAGGATTTTAGTTGTGTAGCCTAGTAAGGATGGCAGGAGAAGGAATTGCAGGATAGTGTTCTTGCAAAACTCTTGTTAATGGTTTTGGACCATAATTATCACAATGATACCGTTTGAGTCTTCCAAGATTTTCCACTAAGGAATTGGCACCAAAAATTTTTTTTTCAGTGCTATATCTCACTTAATAATGGTGGAATAGATAAAAAGCACGTAGATATGAGCAAAAATTTTCAAATGAGCCATTAAAAATCACTCTAAAAAGTTCTAGTAGCCCACTCGCCCTAGCTTTTCCACTTGAGACATGGCCAAAAAAGGGCCGTTTTTAAGTGATATTTGAAATGCAAATGGTAGAATTTATAAGGAAACCGTAACTATGAGCACTAATTTTTTATATAAGTTATCAAAAGTATATCTAAGTTATTTTGGTAGCCCACTAGCTTCACCCCTTGCGAAACGGCATGTCTGTTGTCGTGCCATATGGCACTTGCACAAAAAGACAGATCCAGGAATTTTTTTTTTTTGGGAGGGGGGAGCATAATAGGTTGATCCGGTACAAAAAATTAAGGGGGGAGCAAAATAGGTAGATCCGATAAACTTAAGTCAGGAGCAAGTTTAATTAACGCAAATTTGGGCTCATCAAGTATTTACACTACTTTAGACTACACTAAGGAGGGGGGCGCCTCCCTTCCCCCCCTGGATCCACCACTGCTTGCACACGGCAAAATTTATATAAACCACGTACATATGAGATATAGCTTTTGAATGAGCTCTTACGCACATCTCCTTGTTTTTCTAGTAGCCCGCTAGGCTATGAAAGAAAAAGAAACAACGACCGTTTTAGCATTTTTAACGGTCAGTTTCTATGTATTATGGTTTGCTCATTATTATTGTGCAGCTAATACTTCAACTATTGAGGAGAAGTACAATACAAATTACGATCAGATACTAGTTAGTAGTAAAGTCTGTGAAACCTCAACGATTTGAGTAGTGTAAAAATCCTAGTAAATATAATCAATAGCTTTTAATTGAGCCATTAAATAACTACCACCGTGGGTGGGTTAGCTTCTTATGTTTTTTGGAGATTATTTAGGACAATACTATTTATTAAACATACAAAGGGGGCTGGTTGGGTTGTTGAGGAGTTGAATTCTTGTGAAGCTTCAGTTAAAGGTTGTGGACTCTGATTATTACAATGATACTTGTTACGTACTTCTATGTTTTTCCACTTAAGAAGTAACACAATTTTTTTTTTCAGTTATATATCGATACGAATTTAAATATAAAATAAAAACATGTATAAAAGCAATAGATTTTTAATGAATAAATAAACATCACTTTTCTAACTAATCATAGAATGAGCTCCACATAATATAAATTTGAGATTAGACACAAAAAGTTTAGTTTTTAGTGCTTTTTTGTACGTGATGAAGGTTTCAATTATCCGTAGTATGTAGATATGTGGCTAATCTTTTATATGAGTTACAAAAGATCTGTCAACGATGTTCTGATAGCCTGCTAGTGCAACCTCTTGAGAAATAGCACAAAAAGTGCCATTTTAGTGCTATATGGCATTTATAGCTGGCAGAATTAATAAAAAGCACGTAGATATGAGAAATTGCTTTTGAATGAGCCATTAAGAATCTCTTTATAATGTTCTTTTATCCCGCTAGGCATTTGAAAAAAAATAAAGAAAAAAAACAAAAACGGGAGACAGAACATTGCTACTGAAGCGAAACAGTGATTCTCCCGTTTGTTAAGGGAGGAGGACTATAACTAACTTTTGTAAGGTTTTCAGCCATGTTGATATCAATGGTACGTTTTTCATTTTGATCTAACGCCATTTTCAAGGAGTCTGAGGCTTTTTTTTTTAAATCACCATAAATTTATTGTCGTAATAAACTTTTACTTTAAAGACAAAACAAAATAATAGTTAACATTCCTGAGTCAGTGTCAGATGGAATTTTTTTCACCAGGTAGTATTTTTCAAAACGCGTTTTTTTAATTTTTGGCCACTATGGGCTGTGGATCGTTCTTTACTAGGTTGCAGCTACCGCTGCAACCATGATACCTTGCATGGACAGGCCTTAAAAAATGAGCCTATAAAATGGCTGAAAAAAGAAACAACAACGGCTACCGATACCGATGTTACCTATACGATGCAAGCAATACCAATACACTGGATACAAATATGCTCAACATCGATACACCTGAAACCACCTGCAGCCCGTCCCCAGGGACTTCGGAGAGCCATGTCATCATTAAAACCATATATATTGGACTTTTGAACTACGTTAAACGAAATTGCTATCTCAAAATTTGTAAAAAACTAGTTTAGATGGAGGGAGTCAGTAGGGAATACGCCTCTCTGCCCCTCAATCTTTAAGGTTACTTAAAAAGGGAACTTGCAAATTCCATTCTCTTTCGAATGAGCTATTAAACACCTTTCTATGATGCTCTGGCCCCACCCCAGCCCTGCTAGAAAAAAAGGGAGACAGATCAGCGTTACCCTTGTGGTAAAGACATTTTTCTTCTGGTTCAAGGTGGAAGACTGTAATTATCCAACAAAAGGTTTTGGACCATGCTGATTCTAGGGGTGCACTCTTTGCTTCGATTTTACATCATTTTTAAAGAGGTTTCAGGCTCTTTTTAGAGATCACCATAAACTTCTTTTTGCCATAAACCTTAACTTCTAAGACTAACAGAAACAATAGTTACCGTTCCTGATTAAGTGTTAGATTGCAATTTATTCTCACCAGACGGTGTTTTTGAAAATACGTCGTTCAACTTTTAGCTACTATGGGCTGTGGTTCGATTTTAACTTGGTTGGAGCTGACGCTTCAACCATGATACCTTATGTTTTGTAAAAAAACTGAAGACTACGATTAAAATTTTTTCGTCAATAAAATAAAAATAAAAGAAAAACTTTGTCACTCGGAATCACTTAAATCTTCATGTTGGAGCGATACAAATTTGATGCTTGAGGAGATGAAAAAGAAACCAAGGCAATCTAAAATATTAGACGGGATCAGAGCGATAAGAATTAATTTTCGGGTCTTTTTAAAAAGCTTAATTTATTAAGATTTTGTTTTTATTGAAATCTAACAAAAAAATACTTTCGTCGGTACTTTTTTTTCTGAAAAACACTCTCTAACTTTTTGATGTTAGATTACTGGTAGACATACTAAAACACTGGTCAAAATTTTATGACATTACCAAATATAGGCAATTAAAAACAACAAAATAAGCAAAATAGTAGCCTTTTATGCAGGTGAACTGAAAGCAGCACTTACATTTGAATAAATAGGAATTTTCTAAACGCAAAAAAGCATAAATCGCTATTATTGTATACTTTTTAGGCACCTTTTAAAAGTTGGAGGAAGGATTTTTAATAAGATTACGTAAAAATATAATTTTAAAATTATACAGGCAACAAATTTTTCCCTTCCTCCTTTAATTACCACTCTTGATAGCAAAACTAAGGCACACTGCCTTGAAAAGAGACTTTCATATCAAAATTTACAAAAAATTTACGTTTTTAGGAGTTTGGATGTTACGAAGTGTTTTCGTCTCATGGCATCCCTGTCTATGGTTTCATTATAATCATGATGTTCTTTAAATAAACCAAGAAAAATAAATCAACTTGAAGAAATCACAAGTATATGAGAGGTGCGCCCCAATATAGACGTACTTTTGGGATGTAATGCTCGTGAAAAACAGCATGGAAATTTTTTGACTTGTAGTTCACTTTTGTACGATATAGGGGTAGATAATAAGATAGTCATTGCTGAATCTTGAATAGGCTATTAGTGTGGTACGTTTTTTTTTTAGCTATTTGAATTCTCTTTTAATATAATGTGTAATAAGTTTAAAAAAAAGATTAAATTATTAGGTTTGAAGCCTAGCCATTGCTGGACTAGGGGGCTCAGGTTCTTAAAAGCACTTTATTAGAGTAGGCTAGGCCATCTTCAAACTTCCCACATAAACAAATTTTGGTAAATTTTTACCAAATCATTTTATTGAGTTACAAATAAAGTGAATATGCCACTGGATGTCTTTTTTATGCTCTTTAATACTATAATAATCATTTTTGTCGGAAATGAATTTTAGCCCCCATCCCTATAGACCTATATACCAATTCAGGGTATATATTTCCACAGGAGGGGGGTGGGGGTAAATTTTATTTCTGATGTAAATGAGAGGTAAGTTTAAACTTTCCCCCCACCCACCCGCATGTGCAAATATATACCCTGAATTGGTATATAGGCTATAGGGGTGGAGGATAAAATTCATTTCCAACAAAATTTATTATTATATTTGTAAAGAGCATAATAAAAGGCATCAAGTAGGGTAAAGTTCTACAAAATCATATTATTGAGTTAGGAATAAAGTAAATACATCATTTGATGCCTTTTTTTATGCTGATTATGAATATAATAAGCATTTCTATCGGAAATGAATTTCAGCCCCCCCCCTATATAACCTAACCCTGAATTGGCCTATATAGGGGGGGGGGCAGAAACTCATTTCCGATAGAAATGCTTATTATATTTGTAATCAGCATAAAAAAAGGCATCAAATGGTGTATTCACTTTTGTCCTAACTCAATAATAGCCTATGATTTTGTAGAACTTTACCTCAAGTAGTATATTCACTTTATTCATAACTCAATTGGTATATATAGCCTGAATTGGTATATATAGGGGTGGGAGATAAAATCCATTTCCGACAAAAATGATTATTATATTTGTAAAGAGCATAATAAAAGGCAATGAGTAGTAGCCTATATTCACTTTATTCGTAACTCAATAATATGATTTGGTAAAAAAATTACACAAATCTGTATTCTTGAATTTAATTAGAGATACCACTAAAATCATTAGTTTATATATTTGCTTTTTTTCTAGGCCTAGCATGTAGCCTATTCTTCTGAGGATATCAAGTGTTAGCTTTATTTTTAACTGACGTGATGTTGTTAGTAAAATTATTGTACAATAAGTTAATTAGTAGTACTTTGTTACTATCATTTTGTAAATTTGGAGATATTTTAATTACTTAGCTATAAATTAGTTAAACAAACCTGTCTTGATTTTTTTGGACATCCACCATATGGCTAATATGGGAATAAAGTTCATTTGTGATGCAAATGGATGTTATATTTAGATTGAGGATTTAATTCTAGGTATATATTTGCACATGAGGGGGAGGGGGTATATATTCTGTAAATATATAGGTCCTAAGAAATTTAGAAAAACAAGGAAAGAAGTGAAGATAAAGGCTATCCCCCTGCAAAATGTGTTAACTAGGATTATTCTGCATATTATGGAGTAAGAATTGTTTTCTTAATATGTTTCCTTATGTACAGCTGGACTCCTAGGCTTAAAATACTGGTTGGCTGGTTGGCTAATTTAAAGATTTGTATATATATACATACACTGTCAAATTAGCCATCTGGTGGTATCCCATTTTTTTTTCTTTTAAATATATTAGTTTCTTTTCTTAGAAATTCAATTTTGAGCTCTCTCTGGTCCTTGAAAATGAGACATTTTTCTCTATAGACATTATATTTGGCTATAAGAAAGGGCTAGAAATAAAATTGTTACTTTGTAACATGCAAAATAGGGTAAAAGACCTCTTTCCAGGAAAGAACACTTTTCTTTGAAAAACTCAAATAAAGTTCTGAAATTTGGAAAGCCTTCTTTTCCACAGGAGGGGGGGTGTTTACTGGGGGATTAAAGTATTTGGTAACATCTTACATCTTTTGACAAAGAACGCTTAAAAGTGAAATCTTGGCACTAAGATCTTCCATCTTATCACGTTCCTTCCAGACATCTTTCATTACAATGGTCTTATCAGTGGTCTACGGTCAATGCTTAGTATAACATCAAATTCCTTTTATCGTTAGGGTCGTTCGTATACTAAAAAGATCGTAAAAATCTTAAAACTTTTGAAAAAGGAAAGTTCAAAGTGAAACATTATCACTAAGATCTTACATCTTATGGCGTTCCTTTGCAAACGTCTTTCAACATTCTGGTCTGGTCAGTGGTCTAAGAACAATGATGAGTATAACATCTAAGTTCTCTCATCATTAGGGCCGTTCTTTTACTCGAATATGTGCTAAGATCTTACAACTTTTGACAAAGAATGCTTAAAAGTGAAATCTTGGCACTAAGATCTTATCACGTTCTTTGCAAACGTCTTTCATCATTCTGGTCTGATCAGTGATCTCATGACAATGATCAGTATAACATCAAAGTTCTCTTAAGATTAGGGCCGTTTGTTCAATCAAAAATGCGCTAATATATTGCATTTTTTGACATATAAAGCATAAAATTTAAAAATTACCACTAATATCTAACATAGTTTTGCGTTCTTTTTCAAACGTCTCTAATCATTAGGCTGAGGTTAGCGGTCTAAGAACAATGATCAGTATATCATAAAATTTCTCTTATCAGTTTTCATATGGCAGAAAGATGGTATCCTTCACACTTTTTGCTAATATAAGTGAGCTGTAAGATCATAGAACAAAGATTATTTAAAAGAGCTGAAATCTCTGCAGGAGGTTGTGATATCTTAAATTTAAAATATAAGTGCAAAGAAAAGGCCCTATTTTTATGCTGCAGAGAAAGGATGTACCTCATGTTTTTGCTAGCCTCAGTGAGCTTTATGATCCTGGATCAAAATTGAACAAAAGAACAGAAACCTTTGCATAAGGAACTGAGATCTTAGAGCAAAGGTACGGCCTCTAAAATTTAGTATTTTCCAATTACAATTGTGCTTCTCAACAAAATCTAGTGTTTTTCATACCAACTATCTACTCAGGGTTGCCACCAAGGTCACGTTTGTACCATTTTTGGAACATTTTAAATAAAACGGTACACTTTACATTACTGTCCTAAAAACGTTACATTTTTGTTAGGTTTTTGAATTTATCTTACAACTATGTCACGATTTTGAATATTGTGTAAGTTTCACATTTTCTGAGTAATCGATTTTTTCCCCCGTGAAAAAAGCTGCTGTTCCCATTTTAATTATACTAACATGAGTATCGATATTCTTTCACATCCCAGTCATTTAATCTTATTACACAATCCCTTAGTTTATTAGGATGAGAAAATACCCCCTTCGCTTTCTCGCTTAGTAAGTGAAGCTGATACTCTCTCTTATGAGCATAAGATTATTATTATCATTTGCTTACTGACTTGGAACAATAATCAGTTATTCACCTCCACAGCTTTTATTTTCATCAGTGTTGAGTTTGAATCTTGTTCCGTCATCAGTCATACTGAAATTATCATGGAGAGATATGGTACTTGTCAATTAGCTGGTATACACGCAAGAGGTCAAGTTTCGTTAATGTTTATTAAATAAAACAAAAAATGATGAAAATATAATAGTTTAGAAACAAGTTTGGGCTACATATTTGCACATTAGTTTGGTGGGGGGTAGAGCATAATATATATTAAATACATAACCTAGCATAGGCACTTTTTTCCCCTAACCCCCCCCCCCCCAAAAAAATAGTTTAAATATTGTAAACGCAATGACAAACAACATTTTGTGATCCAAATCTCTATCGACTGATACCCGTTTGACTAGTGTCCTTTAGATCCTATATCTTGCGTGTGTACCAGCTAATTGACAAGTACCAATGATATATATATATATATATATTATTCTTTGCGTAAGCCGTAACAACCTCACCCTCCATTCTGATTGGTTGGACACAATTTCAGGCTAAATACGAAACTTCTCTTTTTTTTATGGGATTATGAACAGTTTATAATTGACAAAATATATGATACTGTAAAAATGAGTAATTTTTTTGGTTATATCTAAGCATGGCGGTCGGGGTGGGTTAATTGAGATAAAATTTTCAATTATTGCTTGAATTCTCCAACATTTCATGGTCACTTTTTTGACATTATACACCCCTCCCCATCTAATGTCCCATATATAACTATATAGATACATTTCATTATTGTGTCAAATCTCATGATGACATTCTTTCTTGTTACACTCTTTCGTGTTCTTTCGTATTGTAAAATATGAATCTTATTGGTTAATTTTTTTTTAATATATTCCAAGGGGTTATATCCCGGACAATCAGGGGGGGAGGTGTATTTTCAGAAAAGGGGCAATTATATTTGAAAATACTATAAAATAAAATATTTAATTGTAGTGCTTGTGTGTTTAGCATGTTTTCTTCGGGAAACGACAATCACTAAATATTTTGCTTTAGATTAAGACAACTAGACTAATGCCCATTATAGTTTTATCTTGTTTTTTTTTTTTTTTTTTTATCTTGTTCTTCTTGTGTGTCTTTCGTGCTGAAGACGCCTTGTTTGTATACAGGCGAAATATCCGCGTTGTTTTGTTTCTGTTGTTTTCTTTTCTCTCCATTGGCCACAGTCTCGTTTGTTTTTTTTTTTTAGAGATTTTTCTCTTTGTTGGTTTTAAGTTTGAAGTAAGGCCATCTTGATAATATTAGGACTATAGACTAGCCTTAGAATTTGTATCTTAGCTTGAAATTCACTCGTGTATAGAGAGAAATAATTGGATTTCCAAAGCTCATATTATGTCTTATTTGATCTTCGTTTCAAGTGATATTAAAGCAAATTTCTTACAACCTAAGACTGTATATTACCCAGCATTGGTATTATAGCTGGTAAGAAAAAAATGTTGCTTGATAAATCAATCCAATATTTCTTAAGGCTGTTCAATTGCTTTGCAGTTACTAAAACATATAAAGTTTAATATTCGTATTTAAGATAATTTTAATTGTATGCTGAAAGTTACTAGTGTCACAACTGGTGTAAGACTATGAAAAGCTTTATAGATTGTTTTAGTGTTATCAGGCTACATACTCAATTTTGACTCTTAAATCAATAATCCTGCTTTTTATACTTGACTTT
Organism: Artemia sp. Qi Xiang Cuo; assembly: GCF_049724085.1. Taxonomy (NCBI): domain Eukaryota; kingdom Metazoa; phylum Arthropoda; class Branchiopoda; order Anostraca; family Artemiidae; genus Artemia; species Artemia sp. Qi Xiang Cuo. The sequence continues at coordinate 67,590,032 of NC_142808.1, read as the reverse complement.
TGTGTTTTCAGTAAAGCGCTAGTTTTGTATAATCCTAAAAGCATAGGGAAACATAATTAGTAAGTTTATTTGTACAAGTTATATTAATATATATTAAATAGGCTGTAAAGTAATAATTTTTGTCCGTTTTAAGATTCAATTTCGCTCTTAACTTTCCTCGGAAAAACTTTTTTTCTTTAATTAATTTTTTCATAAAATGTCTTTTTCTGTTTGTAATTTGAATTGTAACTCCCAACCAAAAGAAAGCAAGAAATAAAAGAATAGTTCACACAATTCAACCCCAAGAATTTTATTGTAAAGCTGTTTTGATGGGTCTCAAAAGTCCAGGCACGTACAAAGAATTTTTAGGGGACGAGGTCAAACAATAAAAAATAAACTCATTTTCATAATAAACTAAAAAGTAGATAATTTTTTTTTTCTCTCAAGAATATATTAATATGAATTATCACGAGGGGCACAAAAAGCAATTGGTTTTTACACAACATAAGCTACAAATTTATCTAGGTTTTAAATGCATAAAATGAAAAAGTCGATGAGTTGAGGAAAATAGATAAAAAAGATCAGATTATGCAAAAAAATAAATCAAAACTTTCACTTATATTTATAGATTCTGGAAAAAAGTAAATTCCATGAGACAACTTTCCGATTAAAAAAAAATATAATGTCTCATCTAAGATTACAAATTAAGTTAACACAGGCTCGGGAAGTGCTCTTACCGTTGTACTATACTGATAAAAGTGGGAAGTAACTGAACATTCCAAAGGGATTGAAACATAGTTTAAAAAAAAAAATGTGTAACAAAGAAATAAATGTAAGATGGAACAAAACGATCAGTGAGCTTATAAAAACGAACTGGAAATCATTCAATTAAAAAAATTAGGGGGGATAATAAAAACCTATAATTTAATATAGAAATGCCAAGAAATTTGAAAAAAATATATACATTTTCAGGGGGTTGGGGCCCCAGTCTAGGTCCCTATGAATCAGTTTTTGAGTAAATTGTAAGCCCTACCCTATACAGATACAAGACTGTTTATCTTCTTCAAAAAATGGGCATTAGTCTAGTTGTCTTAATCTAAAGCCAAATATTTAGTGATTGTCGTTTCCTGAAGAAAACATGCTAAACACACATAGTTGGAGTGAAAACACTGAGCAGATAGTTGGAATGAAAAACACTAGATTTTGTTGAGAAGCACAATCGTAATTGGAAAATTGGAAAATGGGCCGTTCCTTTGCACTAAGATTTTACATCTAAGATCTCACATCCTTCTGCAAAGATTTCCATTCTTTTAACTCATCTTTGTTCTAAGATCTTACAGCTCACTGATATTAGCAAAAAAGTGTTAAGGATGCCATCTTTCTGCCATATAAAAATGATGAGAGAACTTTGATGATATACTCATCATTGTTCTTAGACCGCTGATCTCAGCAGAACGATGAAAGACGTTTGCAAAATAACGCCATAAGTTTTTATATATTAGTGATAAGATTTCACTTTTAAGCTTTCTTTGTCAAAATATGCAAGATCTTAGCGCACAGATGAGTAAAAGAACGGCCCTAATCTTGAAAGAACTTTGATGTTATACTCATCATTTTCCTTATATCGCTAATCAGCCAATAATTATTAACGAAGTTTTAAAATAACATAGTAATTTATTATATACTATATCCAATATATACACCTAAAAAATAATTTGTAAAATTTTGTAATATCTTAGCATTCAGATATTTAACCCACTTGCTCCACTACTGTGACAACTGTAGGGATATACTAATTATTGTTATTAGACCACTGACCAGACCAGAGTTATGAAAAGCGTTATCAAAAAAAAACCATAAGATGTAAGATCTTAGTGCTAAGATTTCACTTTTAAGTGTTCTTTGTCAAAAAGATGTAAGATCTTAGCACATAGATGAGTAAAAGAACGGCCCTAATGATGAGAGAACTTTGATGATATACTCATCATTGTTCTCAGACCACTGATCAGAGCAGAATGATGAAAGACGTTTGCAAAGAACGTGATAAGATGTAAGATCTTAGTGCTAAGATTTCACTTTTAAGCATTCTTTGTCAAAAGATGTAAGATGTTAGCACAAAATTGAGTAATAGAACCGTCATTTTGTCGAGCGGTGCTAGCCTATCTAAAGAAGTAAGATATAAGGGACTTCAACCTGATTGAAAACACGAACACTTTTTATAACTGTTACATATACAGTTATAAAAATGGCAAATATACAGCAATTATTGTAAAGGGACTGGTTACAGCTTTCTAATTCTTTATCATCACTTTCTGATACATAAGGGGTGTCACTGTCTGGTGCATTATCTACTCCAAGGGGATAGAGACAGAGCTTTGAATCTTCAATCAAAAAATGATAAAAATAGTCTTTTCGATCAAAATTTTGCAGAAATAGAAAGTGGGAAGCACATTGCTTCATGTAAATAGTCTGCATCCCTTTATAATAAAATTGAAAATTCTTTGCTTAGCCTATACACAATTCAGGGTAGCTTGTATATTTGTAATTAAAAGATGGGGAGAGATGGTTAAAGTGCATTTGTAATGCAAATGAATGTTATATTTGAATTCAAGGCAATACAGGCTAATGATTGTAATTGAAATAGATTCTAAAGGTAAATATTTTCACTTTGGAGTAAAACCTTAGGTCGATATTGATCTCTCGTACTCAATCCCAATGCTGGAACATTTTCAGTGAGGCTAAAAACAAATATCAATAAATCTAGATATTTTTTTTTCTGGAAAGTGGGAATCCCAAGCCGATGCTGCAAATTTCTTTAATCTATAATTTTACCATATAATTTTGTGAAATCATTGCTTCATCAACTAGGCTAAGAAAAAGAGACAAATGGGCAATATTAGTTTTCCCATGTTAAGGAGGCAAAATCATGAAGGCAAGGGGCAATTGTCTTCATTGATTAATAAGTAAGTCAACCTAACCCTATTTTTTTTTCAGAGTTTTCTCTCAGAAGTTGGCATAATCTTCATGCAAAAATGCCCAATGCTATTTTTGTACTTGTACCAAATAATATTAATTGGATTGTCAGAAGAAAATTAAATAATTCGAAGGGTCGAGCATTTTATCTTGAACAAAACTAAGCATTAGCAGGAAACAGAACTTCAATTCCGTAAAATGGCGATTCTCTTGATTACCGACATCTATCATTTGGAGTGTTGGGCAATATTAAATATCAATATATCAGAGCAAATTTCGATATCATAACGTCAACATCGATAACAAAAACGATATTATATATTTTTTAGCTACCGGTGAAAATCCAGCAGAAAAGATCCAACATAGAAAAATATTTCAAAAAGCCAAGAAGAAGAGCAATGGTACATTTAATCCATTCACTCATACATGCTTAATAATTTTTTTTGTTCTAATATTTCTAAATTATTAAAATATTCTTTGTTCTTTACTCCAAATTTATTTTTGTATTATTACAAATTCAATCTACTACGGCATACATACCAGTATCCATAAGTTGGTATAGCCTGTTCTGAAACTCAAAACACGTTTAGTGAGGGTGCACTTTTAAATGTTGCATAGGATCTCCGAAAGGCTTGTCTGTATAAAATATTGCTGTATAAAACAAAAAAAAATAGGCACATGCTAAAAATTAACAATTTTTCCCAACCTATTAAACTTAGACCAGAAAACCACCCTCTGGTTAAGAAAGGTGCCGGAATTCTGTTTTTTGTCCGTAATGACTTGTACCCAAGTGAAATCTCAATTCCGTGTCTTGCACTCTTTGATGAGATTGTGTGGGTGTGTGTTTGACCTAAAGTCTTGTCACATCCTTTCTATTTAATTGTCCTGTGTTGTTTTTATTACTCCTTTATTCAGAGATCCACTGATAAAATAAATTTTATCGAAAAATTACATGCAAGTGCTGACTTTTTACTATCAAAATACTGAAATGCGGGAATTTTCCTGATGGGTGACGCAAAAGATATAAAACTTAATTCTACATGTGATGCTTTTAATTTAAAACTGGTCCTTAAGGTCCCAACTTCAAACAGCAACACTACTCTTAATTTAATTTGTACTAATCTTCCGAAGTTTTATAAGCCTGTCTCCACTCTGCCCCCTTTACGGGGTAGATACCACTTTTGCCATCTATTATCTCCGGTGGCTAAAGTTAAACAGTCGTTTTCTTTAACTGAAAACGCTTATATACCTATTATTTAATAAAGACTTTTTAAATTTTGCTAATGGATTAATACTGAAAATTGGTTCACTGTTTATCGAAAAAATGAAATTGACTACGTGGCGTTGTCCCTCCAAAATTTATTGAGGAGTAATTATGAATGCCATTTTCCTGAGAAAAAAATAAATAAAACGTGTTCTACAGATAAGCCTTATGTTACTGAGTTTTTTTAAAAACATAAAAAAAAATCAATTGGTTCAAGGCAGGTCGTATTACTGAGGCTGATAGTCTAAGGAGTTCCTAAAGGAAAAATTAAGAAAAGTAGTTTCTGATTAGTATAATAGTAAAGTCAAAGATCTATATTCTAACAAGCCCAAGCAATAGTACAGAAAAATTAGAAAAATATGCGGAAAATTTCCTTCTGAAGTTAATTTTCATCTCCCTGACCCCCTTAATAAGACTTCCAACGATTTGAGCTTGTACCTTGCCTCCATAATTCAAAGTCTCCCCCTTTCACTGGCTCTAGTCCAACTATTCCTCCCAATGCTTCCTTCCGCTTCATTTCTCCCTCTAATGTTATAAATAAAATCCTAAAGATTAGAAAATCAAGTGCTTGTCCCTTAGACAACCCAATTGACTTAATTAAAGTCATTTTAGGCAATATTGTTAAGACTTTGTCAAATATAATCAATCACATCACAAAATTTGGTAAATTCCCAAGTTGCTGAAAACAAGGTTTTATAACCCATGTCCCAAAAAAAGCACCAGTATGACTTTTTCCAGCATTCGCCCCATTGCAATCACTTCAGTTTTTTCCAAAACTTATGGAGGTTACTTCTGTGACTAGCTTAAAGTTAAGATTTGTCTGCGTATTGAAACCCAGCAGTTCTGTAACTTAAGCAAAATTTCAACCACCCATTACCTTGTGCACTTAATACATACCATTGTAAGTAACCTTAATACATCAAATGTTTGGCTGAACCTTGTCTTAACTCATTTCCAAAAAGCTTTTGACCTGGTTGATCGCACCACCCTTATTTGTTCACTACTCGTCAATTTCGAACTTAATCCTCTCTCAGTGAATATTTTTATATCGTTTCTTTCAAATAAATAGCACGGTACAAAATACGAAAATATTTTCTCTAACACCTTCGCTATGTATTTTGGAATTCGACAAAGAGCCTTATTGGGAAAGCATTCCACAAGAAATAACTTTTATTTCTAGTCATGATTAACGATATTGGTAAGGATTTCCCCCAAAGGTGGAAATACGTAGATGACTTGTCGATCCTTGGATTATGTCACAGAAATGATAAAAATGACCCCCTTGAAATCCTAAGTCACATCTCGGATAAACCTAAGAACCTAAAGATGAATGTAAATTACACTAACTCAAACATAATGACAATAAATTTCTTGAAATCTATTCCTGCTTTCCTCGACCTTATCTACCCAGGTATTTTTATGTCTTCCTGTAAATTGATTGGGGTTATAGTTTCTTCTAATTTAAAGTGGGCTATCCACATAAAGGATATTTTCCATAGAGCTAATGAGTCTACGTTTCTCCTTAAGCTATTGAATATACTTTACATCTTCTTATCCCATACTTTAAGGATTTATACTTCCTTTGTCCGCATGCATCTTGAATATAGTTGTCCAATTTTGCATCCTGGCATCTCGCGTGATAAATCGGAAAAAATTTAATCTATTCAAAAAAGTGCCTTAAGAATAATTTTTATAGAAGCTTTGGTACCATATTCACTCTCTAAAAAAAGGCAAAGCTGAGAACTCTTAAAGACAGTAGAGGAACGCTGTGCCTCCGTTTTGCAAAAAAGGCAATAATAAACCCTCGCACTGAAAACATTTTCCCCATAAGACACTCCCCATCCAGACACAGCCTGCCACGTACTGTTTCTGAACCCATCCCTATCTTGTCCCCCATCCAGTGCTTAGCCTTCATGTATGAAAAAACTTTTGTCCCCTTAGTTACTAATCAAATAAAACAATTATTTTTTTTGGTACTGGTAATACACAAGTTTGGGTACGTTTGGTTCTTTTGTTCCCTTCTCCTTGTTTATATGTTCTCTTTTAAACCTTTTTAACACTATTTTTATCTCAATCTTTTTTTTGGTTATTTTTAGTTTTTACACTTTTAACTTTCTTACATTTGACACTTTTTGTAGACTAATGAATGGCTTTGCCTTTATGATATTGTTGTTTTTGGTATTGTTTAGCCAGTTTTTTAGTTGTTGTGCAATTTTTATGATTTTTTTAAATGACTCCGAAATGCAAATTCGGCCGTTCTGGACTTGTGATTGTAATTTTTGAAATAAATATCTTATCTCATGCTAAGATAACTTCCGTCACAACTGTCGCATACCCTCTTGTATCGGTAAATATTTCGCTGTTCATATTATTTACTTACGACTAAAGTGAACATACCACTCAATACTTTCTTATGCTCTTTCCAAATATTATAATCACTTTTGCCACCAATGAATTTTACCCCCTGCCCTATATCTACCAGTTCAAGGTGTCCATTGGCGCATTGGGAGGGGGGGGGTTGAGTTTGAACTTACCACTTACGTGCATTAGGAAGAAAACCTACCGTCACCCCTAAATTACAGACAAATATACCCTGAATTGGTATATATAGGGTTACATTCATTTGCGGGAAAAGTGATTATTATATTTAAAAAGAGCATAAAAAAGGGCATCCTTTGGTATGTTCACTTTATTGGTAAGCCAATAATATGAACAATGAAATATTTACCGTTTTATTTTCTCAAAGTTGAAATTAAAATAAAAGGAGATATGGATTTGGCCTTACTGGCAACTGAATATGCATCAAAAGATCCAAGTACCGTGGCAATTCCTGTGATTCAGCAACGAAAGAATCAAGCCAATTTGTGTAGAGTATCTGACAAAATTTCAGCAGTCAAGGTAATGTATACTTCACAAGAAGCCAAATCTATAAAAGATATTCGAATTTTCAGATGACAGTCCTTAGTTCCATGAAAAACTAATCCATTCAAGTGGTGAAAGTCTTATCATATGGGTCCCAGAAATATATATGCGAGGGGATCTGATGTAATGTCCATGTCCGTCACCAGCGTCGCTTTTTGGAGTTTTTTTTTCCAAGGCTGGTCAGTTAATCAAACAGTTCGTGGTAACGACCTGTAGGAAAAGACCAACCTAGCCCAATAGTAATCGAAATTCTAAGAAAATGAGAGTATGATAATAATATACACATCAAAAGAATTGGCTTTTTATGCTGATTCCAAACATATAGAATTCATTAAGTTTAATGTGTCCATAAAAAGCTAAGCTTAGAAAATGTGTGAATTAAGAAAGGAGAAAGAACCCAAAAAAGGCAAGGAATCTAAATGAAAAGCACACCATCAGATTTAAAATATAATGGAACTCTTTTGTATAGGCTTTAAGCTTCCATCTGACAAAATTTTGAATTTGTATTTTTACCAGAAGAAATATCACGGATGAATGTTTTTTTTTTGTTGTTTTTTTACCAGGGTGATCTGTATAGAGCTAATGGTTCAAGAATAACAGAAGAGGGGTCATTCGAACATAAAATAAAAAAATCAAGCATTGTTCTGAAGTGACCAAAATATTGGATGGTAACTAACTTCCTTTCCAGACCCGTCTTTCCGTGAAGTCATCTGATTGAAATTGTGAGATGTCTAATTTGTTCAACATAGCTGAAAAACTAAATAACTATGCTTTTGGAGATGGTATGACCCCGGAGTCCCTGGGCGTAGGGCTGTAAGCTATAAAATTTGCTTGTTGTTTGCGTAGTATTGGTTATTTGGAAGTAAAGAGACATTTTTTTGGAAGGGGGAATTTTAAACGAACATAATTTTCCTTGGGAAGGGAAGTTTCTGGGGATGAAATGACAAGAACAATTTACATGGGAGAATTTGCCAGAAAAACTATTCAAAATTTGTCCTACTTATTCTTTGCTGCTACAAGTTTACAGTTAGATATTATCAGTGGAAACTAAAGGGACCCCGACAGTGGGTGGGGGATATAAGTTATGAATTTTGTCTGTTGTTTACATACAATATTTTTTGTTTTGAAGTGAAGACATTTTTCGGGAAGGGAGAATTTTCCATGGGCAGGGGAAATTTCCAGAGATAAACTTTAAATCAAAAATTCTAAAAAGAAGACTTTTCTAGACCTCATATACGAAAATTTTCTAAATTTTTCTTCGCCCCCTCAATTTTTGCATGTAGATTTACTAGGGAAACTTTCCAGTGGAAATTTTCAGAAGTGTTAAAATTGCCTCGAGGATTTTTTCTTGGCAGGTTAGGGATTCCCACGGGAGATGCTCTCCGTGGATGAGTTTTCAGTTGGAGCAATTTTTTGAAAAAGGAAAATTCTCCTTGGGGGAATTTTTCGCTGGAGAAACTTTCCATTGGGAAGATGGAATTTCCAGGAAAATTCCCACAGAGGGGTTATTCCGGATGACTTGAAAAAGGATTAGAAATTATATGAAATACAAGTCTTTTTTCAATTGAAAGAGGGCTAAAGAGATTTTTCTTGGTGAAATTTTCAACATGAAAATTTCTGGGTGGAACTTTAAGCAGGGATCGATTTGTTTTTGGGGAAAATGATTGTACGCAGGAGGAGCTTTTAATGGAGTAATTTTCGTTGTGGCAATTTTACATGAAGGAGAAAAGCAGATTAGCCGGTGTTATTTGAAAACGATCAGATATAATACGTTTTTTTGAAAGACTCAAAGATGTATTTGAGGGGTAACCTTCTCATATACGTAATAAATTCTTTTAGTTTTGAGTTTGAATGCTGATCCTTACTTTCAATTGATAAAACTTTTAATGTATATTGTATACAGGAAAAAACTATGACATATTGATGATTTTGAATAACGAAAAGTGGCCAGTAGGTTATGTTTCTTGTTTCTTAGCTTCAGTAAATTCAAATGTGGATTTCTAAGATATTCATTTATGTAATCGAAGTTTTTTTTCATTGCTTGATTTAATACTATTCTAAGCTGGAATTTCATGTAGGAAACTTTTATAGCCCTCTAATCTGAGACACATTTATAAAAATCGATACTAATCAGTGGCAAGGCAAGAAAGCAGTACAGGTAAAGAACAAAGTAGACACAGTATTTTAATGAGTAATATTTTTTTTTATTTATCTTTTTTTATCCACTTTTTACGGACAAAGTTTTAATAGAAACTTAGAAAAGAGCCTATTCTATTGGTCATTGAAAGCTCCAATTCCCTTTTACAGAGTCGAAAGGGATCGGCGGGCAACCAGCCCCCCATTATTTCCCAGAATACACCCTATAAAATTTTTGAGATAGCCATTTGGTTCAGTACAGTTGAAAGGTCCATTAATTATGTCTTTGAAGATGTCAACCCCCACACACCGAGTCCTCAGGGCAAGGGCTATAAGCTTTGCTAGTTGCTGGTTAATCACATGTTAGGTTCTTATGGAAGGGGTAGTTGTATAAACTTTGGAAGATGCTCCCTTAATTGAATACTGAGACTTTTTCTTATGTCAAAAGTGTTCAGAGGGCAACTAGGATTCCGTGCCCTCTTTTCCCTAAATGCATCCAATAAAAATTATGAATAAGTAGGGCAAGTAGACCCCCACGCCCAATTTTCCCAATAACTTCCAATCAAAATTGTAAAATAATCATTTTGTTCAAAATAATTCAAAGATCATATAACAAGGCCACTAATATTTACATAACTCCTCAGAGCAGGGAGGCAAGGGTTGTAAATTGAGCCCGCGAACGTGAAAGGTGTTTATGGAACAGGTGTTAGCATAAACTTTGGAAGAGACTTATATGAATCGAAAATGAAGGTTCTAGTTGCCTTTTAAGTCAAAAGGGATCAGAAGGCAACTAACTTCCCTCTCATAACCTCTTTTCCCCAAGAGCGTCCAATCGAAAATTTTGAGATAGTCATTTTGTCTCAAATAGTTAATAGATCAGATAATGCGGCCTCTGATACTGACACGAAACCCAGGAACAAGCCTTGTAAGTTATGCTCGGGTGGCATACTAAGTTTTTTATGGACTGAGTGGTTGTATAAACATAGGAGGCTCATTTGATTAAAAATTCGAAGTTATACTGTCCTTTTAAAGCACAGTTTATATAATTAGGCAGTAGGTTTACCGCAGATGATTTCTGGCTCTTCATTCTCGGTGCGAACAAAAAGCTCCTCCAGCTTATTTCTGCTCTTATGGGTTAGTGTGCATGCGTCAATCAAGGCCCATTCAATTAAAAATTGAGAGTTCGAGCTCTCTTTTAAGATTCAAAATGATTGGAAGGCAACCAAACCCCCCCCCCCTTCCTCCCGTGCCTATCAATTCCCCAAATACATCCAATCAAAATTTTAAGATAACCATTTTTTCAGCATATCCAAACACCCTAGTCGTCAGGGCAAGGACTTGAAATTGTGCAACAATTATTGTTTATATATAAGATTTGCTACTGAAAAAATCCAGCATGTTTGACCACTTGCGTCCGAAAAAAAAAAGAAAATTGAGGTGAACCTCTCAGAGACTGTTGAGAAGACTGTTGAATAATTCAAAACACGATATTTACACATGGGTTGTCAAAAGGGAGGACCCCAAGAATGACTGAGCGTATTAGTTTAAAACTTTCAAGGGATGAGCAATTGACCAGAAACGCAATATTTGCTCAATACTACTGCTTTTACTATTACTAGAACTGCTATTACTGCAATCACTGCCTCTGTAACGAGTATTACCAAGAATGAGTGTATGGAAGTGATATTTAAGGGAAGTTTAGGGGGAAAGTGATAATGTACTAACTGTACATTATCACATATATATATATATATATATATATATATATATATATATATATATATATATATATATATATCTATATATATATATATATATATATATATATATATATATATATATATATATATATATATATATATATATATATATATATATATATATATATATATATATATATATATATATATATATATATATATATATATATATATATATATATATATATATATATATATATATATATATATATATATATATATATATATATATATATATATATATATCGATAAATATATATATATATATATATATATATTGTCAAAAGTGTGTATCAGCAATATTTTTGTAATGGCTTAATGCATTGAGCTGAAACTTCCAGGGCATAATGAGGGGATGTTTAACTGGTCGAAAGGCTACACGTCCATACTACAAATGCTACTACTGCTCCTACTACCACTGCTATGATGGTAATACTCGTAATACTAATGGTACAAAAATGAAAAAGTGAGATAATATATAAGGTAAATTTAAAACAAACCAAATGACTCTATATGCATGAAGATTGGTGAAAGGGGGCATCTCTGGTATAGATTAGGTTATTAAGTTGAACTTTCAAGGAATGCTTAAAGGGAAAATCAAGTGACAGAAAAGAGACTTTTTGCATCTTACTACTACTCTTGCTACCACTACAACTACCATTTTTATTGCAGGTGTTACCAAGGCTGAGGATATTAAAGTGAAAAATTGAGAAAGTGTTGAGAGAAAATTTTTTTGGATGCTGACTTTATTTTAGGTGGAATTCAGCTAATCATGTCGCTACACTAGTGTCTGGAACCTTTTTAATGATCGAAGTGATTAGAGGGCAAACAGCCTGTTCTTGCACCCTTCCTTGCTGACTCACTGTAATAACCTCGTATTAAAATTTCTACTTAACCATTTTGTTCATTATTATTCAAAGACCAAATATATCTCTCTGATGATTATACAACCCCTACTGCAAGGGTTGTAGGCTGTGCTATTATCCTATTAATCAACTATAAGATTTGTTACTGGAAAGAGGGTATTTTTGATAATGAATCTCCAAAAGCGCGTTTTGAAACAAATCAAAAGAAACCATGAGGAAGCCGGTTTTTAAAAGGGTTGTATCTCCAGAACAGATAAGATCATCAAGTTGAAAATTGTAGGACACGTTAAGGAGGATGTCAAAGGGTGCATTGTACAAACTATTACTACTACCAACTTCTACTATTACAGCTCAAAGTAACAACCTTTAACTGTGATTGAATATCGAATGGGTAAAGAAAAAAAGAAATCAAAACCAACTACGACCTATATTCATGAAAAAAGAGCAAAACGGGAAATAGGGGACAAATCTCGAAAAGAAGAGAAATGTGCATGCCACTAATTGAACAATCCTAACGGTTCTTCTTATTGTAATGCATTAAAGGTTCATCAGTATTTACTGCCACTGTCAGAATATATTCTGAGCTATCAGGAAGTTCAAAGAAGAGTTTTAGACCAAGAAAAAATGACAAATAACCAATTCCGAGTTATTTGTTCTCTAATGCCGAGTTCAGTAGATCAGATTTTGATTGGTGCTTCTTTTTATACTTGAAAAATCTCTAGGAGAATCAAATCAAAATGCGTAAGAAGCAAACGGTTGCGAGTCCCAATTTGTAAACTTTACTGGAGAATGAAAAGCGCATTTTAGATGACTCTTCAAGAAATATTTATTAAAAATAAAATCACAAGATATTGAGCTAAAAATTTAGGAAATGACTAATTTCTCCTTAACATAAAATAAAGAAGCATCTTTACATACCAGCCGGACTGTTAATTAATGTCATTTAATCAAAGTTTACAAACTAATAGGTTAGCTTTCACCTTGTGATAATTTTTTTATATCATAAGTCCCTTTTTCAATTGGATGGAGAAGATTTTTATGCAAGAGTTCTGAGATAAAGTATTTTCTAAAAAGTAAGACGCGAAACGGAAAAGGATACCAAAAAATTACTAAAAGTGCCATAAAGAAGTAAATAAAAATGGCCGTGATAATGATATTAAAAACGTTAAGAAAATTCATCAAGACAGATAGGCGATTCGGAATCACTCCACCAGTCATAAGTTTTGCCAGTTTTTGCGTTTGCCATGCCATAAAGAATATCTTGAATCATAGCATTGCAATCCATAAAAATTAAAGTATCCTCTTCTTTGTGAACCAACTTAATTCTTCTTGGTTAAAGGTCTACCGTGCCACGGCTACAACCACCTTTTACTGATGTTTCAAGCCACCCCTTGACTTTTAGTGTTAATGAAAAAGTTGTTCAGCTAAGAAAATTTCACTTGTCAGTTTTGCCTTCCTTTAAAAAATTAAAAAAGAGATCCATAGTTATATTTGATATTGTAAATAAAAGCTTTATACAATTTTTAAGATGTTTGGAAATATTTTACGTCTAATGTTGAACTTTGATCCGAAAATTGATTTTCAGATAACACATTTTATAAATATTTTTTAGATAGAGAGAGAAGGATTTATTGACAAAACACATCAACAAAAAATTTAATGCCACCTCCTCTAAGAAATAAAGTTTTTCCGTAGGGGAGTAGAAAAAACAAAATCCTTAAAACAAAAAGAACACTTGGCAACCAACACCAATAATACCATCACACTAAACAATAAACCTAAGAAAACAACAAATATTATTTTTCCCTCAAGAACGTAATATAAAAAAAAACCTCACAAAAACTGAATAAATTAATTAAAACCCATATTTTACAAAAATAGTTCCTTCAGAGTTCTCCTTAAGATAAGAGCTCCAATGATCTTAAAATCGTTGGTTAAACTATTGTATTTCTATTTACCTTTATAAAAAAATAGAACAACTTGAACGGGAAGAAATACCTCGAGGTAAATAAAATTCAACACTGCTCCTAGTATCGTGAGAATTAACAGTACATCTAATTGACAACACATCACAAAAACAATAAGGTTGAATATCCTGTTGCAGTCCAAAAATAAACCAAATTACCTAAAATTCACGAAGATCTGCAGCCGGCAAAAATTTCAAAACTGGGTAAATTTCCCTACAGACTGACGGGGAGAAACACATGCCAAAATCCTTACTGTATGATTTTGTGGAAAGCTTATTAGTTCATATATAAATGGAAAAGTGAAAAAGCCAAATACTTTATTAATAGAGCATATACGGGTATATGAGAGAAAAAAGATGACAAAAAACAGATTTAGAAAAATAAAATGTTGGATTTCCTTCAGTATACATCGACTCCTGGTCCGAATTTTACTTGTTACAATTCGATGTTGCTGAAAAGATAAGATTTCATCAAGTTCACTAACAAGGTATTTTACAGACTCAATCTGTTCTGTAACTCCATTAGACATATTTAATTTTTACCTATAGGTACTAACGAAAAATTAATAAATTTACGGCGGTAGATCTTTTGATTACCAATCAAGTGAGCCCCTCCGAAGTTTCTGCGACCACCATGTCCATAAAACTTTATATATTCCAATGACATAAATTGCAGACCTTGCCTTTGGGGCTGTGACGGGGTTGTCTTCCTTAAAGACATTAGTTTTTGGACATTTTAACTGCCCGAAAAAAATGGTAATTTAAAAATTTTAAGCATTGGAGGGAGACTTGCAGTTCGCCAATCACTTTTTCCATTCAAAAAGGTCGCTAGCCCTTTCCCGTTCCAATCAACTAAGCTGCCTTCGAAGGCCCAATGGCAACTCCTTCTATACAAAAGTCCCCAGTCTAAGATAAACCAACATATTATGCCAATCACGTTCTTTACTGAGGTAGCTCTTTGGCGCTGTCTTTGATTCTTTGCATAAAAACAATGGGTAAAAACATTTTTTGTTTCTATCTTTAAATTAAAAAAAAACAGATTTTCAATGTCGAAACTTAAAATGAATATAAGCTATTGTGTAAATGAGTTGGCCCCACCGCTTCGATACATCGGTCTTTACACTAAAGCTTTTTTTTAGAGCATATAAAAAATCTTATTATTCTAATTAAATTGATATTGTTTTTCAGGACTCGTTCTTAAGGGATCTGGATAAAAAGTCAAACTTAAGATTAAATAGCACTGCACTGAGTAGGGGCAGCCACATACGTAATAATTTCTGTTAGTTTACAGTTTTGATGTTATTCATTACTGTGAATTGAAAAATCTTGCTTTTTATTTTATTTGTGATCATTTAAAAATAATGTCGAGGAATCAAGCTGTTCTTCCGCGGAAAATTCCTTCTCATGGACAATTCAACTATGGACAGTTATTTCCAATTCCATTAGCCCCCCCCACCAGGACCTCTCCTTCAAGTCCGGGCTCGTATAACATAACATCATCCCCCATCCAAAAAAAAATATTCCTGCGGCTCGTTCAGGGTGAAAATTTTTTCATATCGCACATTCCTTGGAAAGCCTTTTATCTGAAAAGATTATTTTTAAAATCATGCCGGAAACTCAGTCCTCCGGCAAAAATCTTTCCCAAAAATACTCCAATCCCTAGTAGAAAGCTACTCCCACAGAAAATACCCTTTGGAAAATTTATTCCGTGGAAATCTCCCCCTCGGAGAATTTTTCCCGTGAAAAATCTCCCCTCCCTGTGGAAAGATACTCTAGACAATTCCAACGCAGTAAAATTTTCCCCCCAGACGATTCCCCTTAACATCTCCACCTTTAAAATTGAGTCGGCAAAGAGAAAGTAAGACTAATAAAAGACATCCATATAAAAAAATTTCTGGCGTCTTCCCCCAGTGTAGAACTCCTCCTGGAAAGTTCATCCACCAGAAACTACCCCCCCCACCATGGAAAATTCTCCATGTGGAAAATCCCCCCCCAGCATAAAATTCAACTTCTACCCCCACCTTTGTTTAAGAGTTTCGGTTACTATTGAGCCATGTCGCTCCTTACTTCCGTGGAAATCTCCCCCTCGGAGAATTTTTCCCGTGAAAAATCTCCCCTCCTGTGGAAAGATACTCTAGACAATTCCAACCCGGTAAAATGTTCCCCCCAGACGATTCCCCTTAACATCTCCACCTTTAAAATTGAGTCGGCAAAGAGAAAGTAAGACTAACAAAAGAAATCCGTATAAAAAGAATTCTGGCGTATTCCCCCAGTGTAGAACTCCTCCTGGAAAGTTCATTCCCAGAAACTAACCCCCCCCCCCCACCATGGAAAATTCTCCACGTGAAAAATCCCCCCCCAGCATAAAATTCAACTTCTACCCCCACCTTTGTTTAAGATTTTCGGTTACTATTGAGCCTTGTCGGTCCTTACTTACAGTTGGTTACCATGTGCTGTTTGAAAAAGTCACCCATAGATGAAACGAAGTTTGAAATCTCGTTCAGTGATAATACTGTTTCACAAACCACAAGGAGGATATTAAATTCTCTATCTTATATTTTCTGATTTTAATTTAACATTTGTGTGTCTTAAATAGAAGTATTGGGAAAAAATATATAAGTGTTCCGCAAGTTTCATAGTTTTCTACATACAATATACATCTGAAAAATGTTTCCATAAGGGTATGTCCACTTGTCCTCAATGATAAAATTTAGTAGGTGTATTCTCACAAGAGTAACTAACAGATTGTAAAATAGGCAATGAAAGTTTAAAATCCTCTTTGTGGGATGGGTATGGGATTAAAAATTCTCCTGGAACTGCAGAACCAAGGAGTTATAGAATCATAAAATATTTAGGATATAAGTATCGGCCTATTAACTTGAACTGGTGAAATTCTAAACCCAGGGCTTTTGGTTATGTTGCTAAGTTGTTGAGTTATGCGACTGAAACTTTCAAAAATGAATCCAGGGCCAACACTGTGCCCTACGAAGGAATTGTCACTCTACTGTGTCAACCCTTTTCAGATTTCTAGGACTTGCAACCTATCTTAATGCTTACAAAATATTTAATAACTTAATCTTGTGATTTGAATCTCTTTTTCCTTGGTTTATGGGTTTATTTTTGAAAATACAATTCCTATTATTTCAATGGAATTTTAAGCCATAAGCTATCAAGAGTTTTTCTAAATTTAAGAAATAGATTCAAAGATCTTCAAAATCTTACAAATTTTGGAAGGGTATGAGGTTGAATCGACCTTTACTATACCTGATTTGAGCAGTAGAACTATATTGTAAGGTTGCACTTTTACGACAGAAAGATCATCAAAGGTCAATGCTCTCTACTACTGATGCTAATAACTTACATTAACACGAAGCGACCTGAGCTCAACAACTGTATAGTCCTAGGTACTATTTCTAAGAGCCCTCCGTACCAAACAGGTTGTGTGTGTACTTTCAAGTAATTGGGTTACCAGGGTCATTTGCCTATTACAATGAGCTCTACATGGCTTGGCAGACATGTTTTTTTTTTATTATGACATCGATTTTTTGTGTGTCAGTCGATTAGAGAAAGTTGGTGACAATTCCAATATAATAACTTGATTGGTCGGTTTTCTAAAAAAAAAAAAACTTGTCATGCTATAATGTACTTAATTTAAAAAAAAAACCTATATAATTTCCCCACACTGCATTCCAATTTTCATTATGCATTAAGACATTGTTTATAGTACACCATATATTTTTAACTTTTGAAAACAATGGATTTCTCGATTTTCAATGTGAGTACACTTTTCATTCTTTTATTTCCCAAAAAAAATAAAGAAAAACGTTTTACTAGTAAATTCAAATTTCAGAGGGACAGCCCCCCTCCCCTCCAACAATACAAAATCTTAAGAATATGACGACTGTATTCGATTGAAACGTCAAAGCACGCTTTTTTTTCTATTATGTAAATAAAATCTCTCCATCATAGGTATGTTTACAAGTTTTAATTGTTTTGAAAAACACTTCTTTATCATTCAGAAATAAAGCTTTTTCCTAACATGATATATTTTTCTGCTTTGAATGAAAAGCTTGCGTGTTACAAAGGGTGTGAGAGTTTTTTTTTTTTGGGGGGGGGGGGTTAAATTTAACAGGCCCTGGCTATAAACGGGGTTTGTCTAATCCCGATGTCACGGCGCATGACTTTGGGAAAAAATGAGTGTGGGAGGGGGGCCTAGATGCCCTCCATTTTTTTTTGGGTTACTTAAAAAGGACATTAGAACTTTTAATTTCCATTCGAATGGGGCTCCAGATCGGAGCTTTTAACTTCTATAGAAGGGTTCTCTGATGATGTGATTTTAATTAAAGTTCTATGAGTTTTAGAGGGTGTTTTCCCCCTTTTTCGAAAACAAGGCAAATTTTTCTCAGGCACGTAGCTTTTGACCGGTATAGTTAAACTGGATGAAACTGATATATTTGAAATCATAAGGATTCGCTCTTTACGCTAAAGTTTTTTATTGTTTAAAAAAAAAAGTTGTGAGACAATGTCAAACTTGAGCGTAAAGAGCGATGCGATGAGGAGGGGGACAGGCCCCTTCATATAGGTAATAATTTCTTTTCGTTTTAATGTCGCTCCTTAATTTCAGTATAAAAAAAAAACTTTTTTTTTTATTTAATTTCTGATCGTTTTTTTTTAGTTAATGTAGCTTTTATTTTCACAAAAAAAAATTTTACTTTTCTTTTCCTAAATAGATATCTACAAATTAACTTACGTAACTAACTTCTATATTCCTGTATTTTTCTTTTGGCAAAAAAATACAAAGTTGCAGATTTTTGCAGATATGAGCTTGAAAGCTATGTAATAGAGTTTTCTGATACGCTGAATCCGACGGTGTGATTTTCATTAAAATTCATTCACTTGTAGGGGGTGTTTCCCCCCTCTTTAAAAAAAAAAAGACTCAAGTAAGGTTTTGTAAAATTTCGTGGCAAACCCAGTTTTTGTCGAATTAAGATTCAATTGCTCAAAAAAGTAATTGAAAACCCCTGATTTTGAAATCAAGATGTTTTTTACACTACTTTAGATGTCTAACATAAACTGAATTATTTTCCAAACCCAAAATGCATTTTTGCTACATGCTAAATTTTGCCTTTTTTTTCAAGGAAGCTGATACGTGCAATAACCCCCCTTCTGAAAAGAAAGCAAGATATAGTGAACCTGTATTAATGTAAGCCACAAGGTCATCTATTATCAAATATGCTGGTAGAACTACACATAACCTTGACCAGCCAATGGCCGTGAATCTTTTAATGGCAGGGTCTTCTGACCCCAGTGTTAGCTGCACACAAGATGGAATGAAGTTGAAAAGGGGATTGGCTGCTTCATACAACGCCTCAGCTTCATCTGATCAAGGTAGGAGGGACACTCTTCTTCAAGCCATGCCAGAGACTTCTGGTGTACAGCCAGAACTTGTAAGTGTATATATTTTTCTATCCCTATTTTCAAAAATAAGGTAAATTTTCTCAGGCGCATAGCTTTTGATGAGTAAAACTTAAAATTTTTTTCTAAAATATTTCATTTTCTTTCATTAACAAAATTAGCTGTATATAAAGTAATGCTTATAACGAGTTTATAAAAAAAAAAAACAAAAAAAAAACTTACATTGTAAATTATAAACAATACGCATAATAATGAAAAAATTCCAACATTCCTTTTAAACAACAACTAAAAATTTGAAAAGCAAAAAATTAAATATTCACTATTTCACAAATTGTTCTCAAACTGCCGTATATTTTGTACTAAGCCGTCACGCACATCCGGGCTCTTATCGCCAACTTCATCCGCTTTGAATTTTAATTAGGGGTTTCCTTGTAACACAGGATGTCTTTTTGCGGTAAGAAAGTCCTTTTAATAATCACCGATTATGCGTTTCACAATGATGCGATCAAAAAATATGCGATTATGCGTTTCTCAATTTCAAAAAACCATCCAACCGGCCCATTCTCCTCAACACTGTTAATGTTGGGGAAATGGGGAGCTTGAGGGTCATTGAGCCATTTATAGTCGCCGCAAGGTAGTGCATACTGGTCCATGGCTGTGGGGTATAGATTATTCATATCGAGGATAACAGAATTCGAGTTTGTCCACGTATTCTCTCACGTATTTTTAGTGTAAATTAGAATGTACCCTTTACAAACCAACACCCCCCCGCTGTGACCTTTCGCTGACTCGATGCTGTGCCCTGTTTGAGAGTAGCCCGATTTTGTCCCCACTAATTTTCAGGATAAGGTCCATCACGAGATGAGGCGAAGAAAAATAATACCCCAAATCAAGTTTAAACTCTTCAGAGATTTTATCCGTATTTTTGCAAGTACTGTCTAGCAAATTTAGCATACCACTTGATAAATATAGCTTGAAATTGTCATACCCTTGATTACACCCTCCCTCTGTTCACACTTTTTTAGCACAACCGTATTCATATGGGTTATACCTCCTATCGTGAAGACTATCGTAAAATGATTCTATACAGGGAATAGTCTTCTCGGCGAATCTCGACATGGAACAATAATGATCATAAGGAGAGATACCCTTGACCGACAACAAATCATATAAATCATTTGGAAATTGTTGTTTGAGAAGGGGGAAAGCATTGCAACCGTCATCGTTTTTCTGCACCTGAATTAATTCGCTAAATAATTTGGGAAAAAAATTATAGGAATCTAAAAAGCGAATGTTATTCGTGTGCTCAACGCCGGCTTCAACAAATTTCCAAATAAATTCCAAAACAAGCAACTTTTTTGCTGATTTAGGTATCATTTTGTACCTAAAGCTGTCTATCACCCATGCATCATCATCCACTGTTCCATTTCTTTGAAGATGTGCCAATGCAGGTAGCACATACTTTAGATCATATTTAGAGTTATGTATAAAAACCGGTAGAAAAAGTTGTTGTTTAATTTTTAAATTAAACGAATTGTGATCCCACCCAGGAAAGTTCCTTTTTCCCGTTGAATTGGGGTCAATAAGGTAATTGGGGTCCTGCACCGCGTCTTTTAGGGCAAGGGCACCCCTACACACCCAGAAAAGTTTCCCCTTTTCCAGCGCCAGTTGCTCTTTATCCGACAATGTTATTGGATAATTGGTATGACGTAGTCGTAAAATTGCCTTGTTTGTCGTTTTTATTATGGAAACCGATAACTTTTACATACTGCCCTCCTCATCCATAGTAAAAAAAACTTCCAATCGCATTTTATTGTTGGCGTCGCGACGAGCATGTGCATAGGAACACGCAACTAGTTTGTGTTCCTTGACTATATTTGGCCTTGATGGGTCCGATACCTCAACCAGTCTTGTTTCACAGTCCAAAGACACTTTATCATATTGTAGAAGAGAATTTTGAAAATTTTTAAATTGTAAAGTGTCTTTGCCTTCTGCCGGCATTTCAATTCTTTGATTTCCATGAATTTTGCAATGCCCCATGTGATCTGAGAACGGTTACTCAGATGTGAATGAGGAAAGGCAAATTGATCCTTAGAGGAGTTCTTTTGTCTGAACGCCGTTACAGAAGATCTAATTTAGCATTGTGACGGGAAAAAAATTAAAGTAGGCCATTGCATCTTTAGAGTGCTGATCAATAATCGCAATAAACTATTTTATATTTTCCGCTGTTGGTATCCTCAGTGAATATAAAACCCTTTTTTTCTCCGGTTTTTCCCCCCATCTACAAATTCAGTGTCATACTGGAGAACAATTAACCCCCCCCCAATAATTTAAATTTGTTTTTAAAAAATGCTTATTTATTTAAAGGACACTAGATACTTTCTTTCTAAACCGACAAAATTTACTTTAGGGTAATTTTTTCCACCGTTGCGAGAAAGTTTGTCGAGATTTTTCCTTGATGCATCTTTTTATAATGTCTTATGGGCTGCTGCTAAAAACGCATATTTAAAGCATTGCAGCCCCGTGTCAAATTTGAAACCCTGAACTCCTTTGGTAGCTGACAAATCTGGGTGGCATTTTATTTTTTTACCCCTCCCCCCTTAAAATAAAGTTTTTTTTAAATCTACCGAGATTCAGATCCATGTGTTCAATGTATAAAATGGTGGACCCACTTCCACTCTCATCAAATTTATTCAAAGTTTAAATTAATTTATTTACCCAGTTGAAAAAAATGTCTACGAATTCGTTTAGACCTGGGTAGAAAGTTTGGTTTCCTGTCGAAAAAGTAAAATAAAACACGTCCCCAGATGTCCCCTATTGTAAATAAACTTTTTGATTCACCGAGACTTTATTTCCCCCCTGACCTCCCAAATTCTGGATCTAAATGTCAATTTTTGCTCGAATTTTGTCAATATAACTATGGAGAACTTTCACGGGGTCATTTAAAATAATGCTCGCGTTTTCCTCGGGAGGGTTAAAATCTGCCCTGTATGTTTGTAAATGGCTTAGAGCAGATTCTAACAGGTAAAAATCAGGTAATTCCGGGGATATAGCACTATTTTCATGTTCTGACCCTGTTTTTTCAGGACTCAATTCACTAATTGTAAAGTTGCTGTTAAAAATGTCCCCGGAAAAACGAGCTGCTGTTGTATTACTACTACTATCTATACTATTAAGTGGAATGGTGGAATAGGGTGACAGAGAATTGTCAATAACACCACTCCCAGTCTGTTCAATCACATTGGGGGGATGTGACATGAGGTCCCCTAGTACATATTCCAAGGTGTTTGGGGACAATTGATCGAGCCAGCCTGTATTGTCCTCTGAAGGAATTTCGTTATGAGGATCCGGTTCAGATTTACTAGTAGCATCATCTAAATATTCATGCATGCAACTATCGGTCCACTCTGGCCCTCAAGCATGTTAATATCGTAAGATAAATCCTCCAGCCTGGCAATTTCCCAAAAAAAATCGTTAAGCAGCCTTCTCACCCACTCCAAAGTCTCTAAAACCGGTGTTGGTTCACCCCTGAACTCTGCTGGTGGTAACAGAATTGGTTCTGTGAATATAACTGATTTCTCACTCAATAGTGTCGTTGATGGTGCTATATTTTTAATCTGTAGAAAAAAAAGTTTTATTTTTTATGTAAAATAACCATTTTTTTATAGTTAATAAACTTTGTCAATTTCTCATAGTCATTGTCCCACCACCATCACCTGAACAATTAAAAGAAGAAAAAAAAAGTTACATTGCCTTATGTCTTTCATAATTTAAACTTAACATTTTAAAAAATATATTTTTTTTTTTTTTTTTTTTTAGTCAGGAAAATGTGGTCTTATTCTTATGAGGTTAAGTTAGAACAAGAGAATTATAAAAAAAAACTAATGCTTTTATTCCAAAAATTTTTTTAAATAAAAAATCAAAATATGGGGTCAATTCGAGTGCTTGAACCTCGTCATTATAACTCAATGAAATTTGACCATCGTTCGACTGACGTGGTATGCTGTATGAACACTTGCTCCTCAGCTTCAGTTAACGGACACGAATCCCATATGTCGGCGGTTGGTGGTGTTACCTTCTCAATAATCCGTATTTTCCTGTGTCTTTTGCCAACGGATTTGTTTGAAGTTGACCTGGGCTAAATAAATGATTGTAAGAGAGAAGAACTTTTTTCTCCATCCATATCAACAATTAAAGTGCAATTAAAATGTTGGATGGTCCTTTTTAGAGCATCATTTTAAATCAATTTTAGAAGATCAATTAGAGGAA